>NC_055987.1:161310171-161410171 GCF_018446385.1 Zingiber officinale
CTCCTTGCCTTGCACCCGAGGCGCCTCCAAGCTCCATGGAGGCGCCTCGGACACTGTTCATCCGAGGCTTTAGGTTGCTCCTTTGCACCTGCAAGATATGTTAGTCCCAAACACTATCCTGCAACACAAAGTTAGCACAATAAACATTATAAAAGAAGTATAGACAGTCTCCGGACTGTCCGAGTCTGACTTCGGGTTTCCCACCGGAAACCCTAGGTCGACCCGACGCCTATTGTTCCCTCTACGGGGAACGCGTCCTCACCTACTCCACTCAGGAGATTTACCTGTTGCCAGTCCGATCCTCCAGACCGACTGGACTTTCCGCCTAGGGTTACCACCCCCTAGGACCTAGGGTTACCGCCCCCTAGGGTTTTTCTCCACCTAGGGTTACCACCCCCTAGGACCTAAGGTTGCCGCCCCTTAGGGTTTTTCTCCACCTAGGGTTACCACCCCCTAGGACCTAAGGTTGCCGCCCCTTAGGGTTTTCCTCCACCTAGGGTTACCGCCCCCTAGGACCTAAGGTTGCCCCCCCTTAGGATTTTCCTTCACCTAGGGTTACCGCCCCCTATGACCTAAGGTTACCCCCCCTTAGGATTTTCCCCTGCCTAACCGCAGTTAGGACTTTCCTGAAACACTCATTCAACATATTAGATAACAAGGAATCTTAACTTTAAATCCCTTTGCCATTATCAAAACTGAGGTTCGATCGTCGGATGCTTACTGCACCAACAATCTCCCCCTTTTTGATTATGGCAACCGAAATTCAAAGTTAAGTAAAAATGCAGTAAAGATACACATAGATAAGCACAGGCATAAATAAAGCATAGGCACATTTACAACAAAATTTTCGTTTTAACTTTAATTTATAATATTCTTTGAATTTCTTCCTACTCTCCCCCTTTGCCATATATCAAAATACCCAAGAGAGTGAAGAAAATCTGGGCCTTAGCTTAACTTTCAAAGATAATTTTCAATCTTATCTTCAATCTTTTAATTTACTTTTGATAAAACACTTAGTTTTTCTTGTAAGACTTTTAGATATGTGAAATCATAATTTTGAAAGCAAAATTCTTCCTTTAGTTTGAGAGATACTGGGATAAAGTTATTTTGTCTTTAAACAGTAACTTAGCAAATTTTTGTGATATCAAAAAAATTGTTTTCATGAAATTTTGAGAATGTTTTGGAAAATACTTAGCATTTTCAGCAGAACTTAGTATTTGAAAACAATTGCTTTGAGAGACACTTAGCTAAATATTTTTTTTGAAAGACATCTTCATAGCTCAAATCTATGTTGATGATATAATATTTGGTTCAACTAACTCTAAATTTTTAAAAGAATTTAGATATCTCCACAATGGCATGATATTGTCCACTTTGGGCCTAAGCCCTCATGGTTTTGCTCTTGGGCTCTCCCCAAAAGGCCTCATTCCAATGGAGATATCTTTTCTATTATAAACCCATGATCTTTCCCATGTGTTTCCAATATGGGACTATGTTTGCAACCTTGCAACCCCAACAATCCCCCCCTCAAACAAAGGACCATAGGCTTCCCACGTCCGATCCTCGACCCACCAGGTCTTCCTGCCCCTCGGTCCACCCGACCTACTAGGACTTCCTTGCCTAGTCGCAACTAGGACTTCCTGCCTGGTGTCTGGTCCTCTTGATCCGAACATAGGAGCCTCCACTTTCTTTGTTCGAGGTCAATATTGTACCCACATGGCTCAATCAGACCATAGCTCTTGTGCACAGTCGGCGGTTAAACCTTCTGGCAGTTCAGGCTCTGATACCAATTGTTGGATCGAGACGCGCTAGAGGGGGGTGAATAGCGCCCGTGGCTATTTCTTTTTCAAATCGGAAAACTATCGGAGTTTAAAAACACGCAGCGGAATAAAGAACAAACACACACAGAGAGACACGAGAGATTTTACTTCGTTCGGAGCCTAAGGCGACTCCTACTCGAAGGCCCGCGATCCTTGATCGCTTACCGTGGGCAACAACTATAAGCTCGTAAAATGTACAATAAGATATTACAATTGAAAGAACTAAAACAAATTATACCGACAACAATAAAGTATCAGAATCTGAAGCTCCGGGTTGTCGGGGACTTGTAACAGCACTTCTGGGCGTTTCTAGAGCAGCTTGTAGCGTAAGGATTGCTTGGAGTTCGTTGAAGAGAGCTGCTGGTCGAAACCCCTTATAAAGGGTGTTCAAGGCGCCTTCTACTGTTCACCAAGGCGCCTTGAATGGCCGAGTCAGCCGCGGAGATAAGGGGCGAACTGGTTGAACCTTATCACAGATTCAAGGCGCCTTCCACTGTTCACAAGGCGCCTTCAATGGTGCTTCGCAGCCAGCTCAGCCTTGCACCCGAGGCGCCTCCAAGCTCCATGGAGGCGCCTCGGACACTGTTCATCCGAGGCTTTAGGTTGCTCCTTTGCACCTGCAAGATATGTTAGTCCCAAACACTATCCTGCAACACAAAGTTAGCACAATAAACATTATAAAAGAAGTATAGACAGTCTCCGGACTGTCCGAGTCTGACTTCGGGTTTCCGACCGGAAACCCTAGGTCGACCCGACGCCTACTGTTCCCTCTACGGGGAATGCGTCCTCCAGACCGACTGGACTTTCCGCCTAGGGTTACCACCCCCTAGGACCTAGGGTTACCGCCCCCTAGGGTTTTTCTCCACGTAGGGTTACCACCCCCTAGGACCTAAGGTTGCCGCCCCTTAGGGTTTTTCTCCACCTAGGGTTACCACCCCCTAGGACCTAAGGTTGCCGCCCCTTAGGGTTTTCCTCCACCTAGGGTTACCGCCCCCTAGGACCTAAGGTTGCCCCCCCTTAGGATTTTCCTTCACCTAGGGTTACCGCCCCCTATGACCTAAGGTTACCCCCCCTTAGGATTTTCCCCTGCCTAACCGCAGTTAGGACTTTCCTGAAACACTCATTCAACATATTAGATAACAAGGAATCTTAACTTTGAATCCCTTTGCCATTATCAAAACTGAGGTTCGATCGTCGGATGCTTACTGCACCAACATATTTAAGCTAAATTCCAATAGAATTAGACATTTCCAATCACACGTTTAAATTACTTCACACCAAGTGCTCGACCTATAGCCTATTTGAATTTCTAAACTAATTCATGAATCACAATACGTAGCAAGTTTTTAGTTTATAGAATGGAGATATATCCTCAGGTTTTAGATATCGGGATCATCAACTTGGATTGTGATCGGTTGAACAAACTGACTGAGGTGCAAAGCAATCAGGCCAACGTTGGGACTGATATGATACCTTATCAAGCCCAACGTGGGCCTGATATATCTTATATTAGGCCCAACGTTATGCTGAAATCTATTTGTTGAACCGCGTTGGCCGGCTAGAAGGGGGGTTGAATAGCCTTGCAAAAATAAAAAAGCAAACCCTTCTCGGACTTTCAAAAGAACACTTGCATTAATTTAAAAGCAATAAACTAAAAGAGTAGAGGCAAGGAGGTTTACTTGGTTACAACTGGGGAGATTGTTAATCCAAGGAGAATGAAGCACAATAGATATCTCCTTTCGGGCGGAGAAGCCTCTACAATATTCAAGCACAGAGAAAATAAGAAGCTAAACTAACAATGAAAGCATACAAGTGTTGTAATCAGAATTGCTTGTCTTGTTGAGCTTCTTGGACCAAGGCTATATTTATGGCCTTGGTCGGGGTGCCTGGAAGGGTTCCAGGTGCTTGAGAGGGGATAAAACTTTATCCCTTCTCGCATAGATCGCGTTTAACTACGATCTAGATAGCAACCAAGTCCGGGCACCCAGAAGGATTCAAGGCGCCTTGGACTGGTCTGGGCGCCCGGAATGGTTCCGGGCACCCCGGACTAGTCTGGGCGCTCGGAATGGTTCTAGGCGCCCAAACCAAGAAAATCAATAGAGTTGACTTTTTTCAGTCCTTGTCCTCTGCTCCGGTTTAGCTCGCCTTGGTTTAGGTCTTCCGCTCTGGCTCTGCTTACTTGGGTGATCTCGGCCATTCGGAATAGGGCTCACCCGAACCCAACTTCCGACCTTCTCGAGTAGCCTTCCGCTCTAGCTTCTCATCCCTCGGAATCATCACGTGCTTCCTTCTCGTCTGCTAGCATACTCATATGTAGCTCTTCATCCCTCGGACGCACTCTCCCGTGTCGACCTTCTCATTAGCTACGTCTCTTGCTCCTCGAGCAATCTTCTGCTCTGGCTTCTCGTTCCTCGGAACCACCGCACGCTTCCTTCTCGTCCGCCGGTGTACTCTTTCGTAGTGCCTCGTCCCTCAGACACACTCTCCCGTGTCGTCCTTCTCACTAGCTGCGTCTTCTGCTCGACTCCCTGTGCTCTTAAGCTCCTGCACACTTAGACATAAGGTTAAAACACCACATGACCTAACTTAACTTGTTGATCACATCAAAATAACCTTTAGGGTTCCAACAATCTCTCCCTTTTTGATATGAGCAACCCAAGTTAAGATAGGGTAAATAGACATAAGAGTAAAATAACTAATATTGCAATAAAGTACAAAAAAGATAGAAAAATTGTAGTCTACCTCCCCTTAGACTTATACTTTTCCTTCTCCCTCTTTGATCACATAAAAAATGGGGTTAAAAAAAATCTAAGGGTAATAATTTTGGAAAACTTTAAAAAATTATTTTGATATTACTAAAAATTTGTAATAATTTTCAAAGAAATTTCTAAGTAAAAAATGTTTAACAAATATTTTTTCAGAAATTTTTCCTAAAAATTATTTTTAAGAATAAGTAAAAAATTTTAAGCAAAAAAATTTTCTAGGTAAAAGAAAATTCTAACTTAGGCAATTTTTAGACAATTTTGAGAAATTTTTTCTAAAAAATGTTTAAAAATATCTTAAAGCATTATTTCCTTTCAATACTTTATCAATAAGTTAATTAAACATTTTATTTCAATATTTTGGCTTCCAGGCAGTGGAGAAGCACTAGGCCTTCTTGGTTATTAGAGCAACAATCACTTTCTTAGACAAAGTCTCATAAGAAAATTAACTATTTAATTTTTTTGCTGAAGGCGCTAAGTCTAATTCACAGTTTAGGTTAGTGATGTTTAAATTTCCATTTTAGTTTGTCATAATTTCTCAAATTTAAAGCAGGGAATTTTGAACACGCAGAAAATTATATTTGTTCCTTTAACATGTCATTTTCTCTTGTTAGTTTGTCGAGATTCTTTAATTGACAATCTGTTGCTAGAGTTTCTTTAAACTCATTATTCTTTGTTTTATTTTTAATTTCTAATTTGCAAGAATGTTTCGATAATATAATTTTTAACTCAAAAAAATCTTTCGACGGTATTTTAATCGAATTAAGCAATTGGTCAGGAGGTGGAGACTGGTCAGGAGGTGGAGACTGTACCTGACTTACTTTGTTGACTTTTGATGCTCCCCCTATTGAGCTGCTTTCTTCCGAAGACTCTCCCTATTTATCGATGCTTATTTGGGATAAGTTTTCTATGTCCTCGGGATGGAATTCGGCTGTTAGGGTTACCCCAGTAATTTCCTCCGTCTCGGATTCTTCTGACGACGGCTCGGTGTCCATCGAGGAGTCGACTTTAAATGGTTCTTCATAGAGCTTCAAGAATTTTTTTCAAAGTTCTTTTGCACTTCTGTATTTTCCGACTTTTTCGAGATCTTGAGTAGGTAGTACACTCAGAAGGTGGGATTCAACCTTACTGTTTGTCATGAATTCATCGCACTGCTCGTCAATCCATTGATGCTCCTCAAGTTCTTCTCCTTTTGTATCCTTTGGAGATTCATAACCATACGTCATTGTTAATAACATATTAAAATCAGTTTTAAAATAAACCTGCATTCGTCGCTTCCAAATAGCGAACTCCCCCTCTAAGTGTGGTGGGTAGATGTTTGTTTCGGTCCTCTCGTTGCTTCAGTCGGTGGTTAGTCCTCCTGAGGCGTCCTTACTCTGATACCACTTGTTGCACCACATTGGCCGGCTAGAACGGGGGTTGAATAGCCCTGCAAAAATAAAAAACAAACCCTTCTCGGACTTTCAAAAGAACACTTGCATTAATTTAAAAGCAATAAACTAAAAGAGTAGAGGTAAGGGGGTTTACTTGGTTACAACCGAGGAGGTTGTTAATCCAAGGAGAATAAAGTGCAATAGATATCTCCTTTCGGGTGGAAAAGCCTCTTACAACATTCAAGCATAGAGAAAATAAGAAGCTAAACTAACAATGAAAGCATACAAGTGTTGTAATCAGAATTGCTTGTCTTGTTGAGCTTCTTGGACCAAGGCTATATTTATAGCCTTGGTCGGGGCGCTTGGAAGGGTTCCACGTACCTGAGAGGGGATAAAACTTTATCCCTTCTTGCATACATCGCGTTTAATCGCGATCTAGATAGCAACCAAGTTCGGGCGCTCGAAAGGGTTCCGGGTGCCCCGGACTAGTCTGGGTGCCCGGACCAAGAAAGTCAATAGAGTTGACTTTTTTCTGTCCGGATCCTCTACACCGGTTCAGCTCGCCTCGGTCCGGGTCTTCCACTTTGGCTCTGCTTGCTTGGGTGATCTCGGCCATCCAAAATAGGGCTCACCTGAACCTAACTTTCGGCCTTCTCGAGCAGGCTTCCGCTCTGACTTCTCGTCCCTCGGAATCATCGCGTACTTCCTTCTCATCCGCCAGTGTACTCATCCGCAGCTCTTCGTCCCTCGGACGCACTCTCCCGTGCCGACCTTCTCGCTAGCTGCATCTCTTGCTCCATGAGCAATCTTCCGCTCCGGCTTCTCGTTCCTCGGAAACACCACACGCTTCCTTCTCGTCCGCCGATGTACTCTTTCACAATGCCTCGTCCCTCAGACGCACTCTCCCATGTCATCCTTCTCGCTAACTACGTCTTATGCTTGACTCCCTGTGCTCCTAAGCTCCTGCACACTTAGACACAAGGTTAAAATACCACAGGACCTAACTTAACTTGTTGATCACATCAAAACAACCTTTGGGGTTCCAACACTATCATCATGAGATGGAGCAACTGTGGAGAGCTTTAAATCAATAATATATAGCACCGTTCCAGTCCTCACAACACCACAAACTCACGAGGCTTTAAATGGGTTCAATCGGAGAAGTCTAGGTTCATTAGTGGATTTTGACCGAAACCCATTGATGGAGCTACGACACTTATATTTCTTTAAATTTCCATTCCCTAACAAGGTTTTTTTGGTGCAGGAAGCATCCGACGAGTGAACCTATATTTTGATTATGTCAAAGGGTTCAAGTTAAGTTGTGTTGTTATCTAATGTACTTGAATGAGTTTGTAGGAAAGTCCTAACTGCGGTTAGACAGGTGGAAAACCCTAAGGGGCGGTAACCTTAGGTCCTAGGGGGTGGTAACCCTAGGTGGAGGAAAACCCTAAGGGGAGGCAACTTTAGGTCCTAGGGGGTGGTAACCCTAGGTTGTGAAAATCCTAAGGGAGGTAACCTTAGGTCCTAGGGGGAGGTAACCCTAGGTGGCAAAAAACTCTAGGGGGTGGTAACCCTAGGCAAAAAGTCCAGTCGATCTGGAGAACCAGACTAGCATCAGGTATGCTCTCTTGAGTGGAGTAGGTGAGGACGCGTTTCCCGGAAGAGGGAACAGTAGTCGTCGGTTCAACCTAGGGTTTCCGGTCGGAAAGTCGAAGTCAGAACCGGACAGCTCGGAGACTGTCAATTACTTCTTCTATTGGATTTGTATGTGTACTAACTTTGTCTTGCAGGGTATGTAGGTGTTTTTTGAACTAACATATTTTGCAGGGACTAAAGTGCACATCTTGCCTAAGATGAACAATACCCGAGGCACCCTCAATGAAGCTGGGAGGCGCCTCGGGTGCAAAGATGGGTTGGCTGCGCAGCGAGCTTGGAGGCGCCCTCGAGGACAGCTAAGGCGCCCTGGACGCTGGCTTGAAGGCAGCTCAATGGTTGATGGAGGCGCCTCCAGGCGGATAAACAGTAGCGACGCGAAGGCTTATCACAGCGGTAAACTCAGGATAGAATTTGGTTTGAGGCGCCTCCATGGGGCATTGGAGGCGCCCTCAATGGCCTATAAAAGGTTGTCTCGAGCAGCACTTCAGAGCATCACCTGAAAAGCCATCTGTCTTTAATAAGCTACTAACGAGATGTTCCGGCCAAGCTACGATAAGCCACCGACGACCCGGAGCTTCAGTTTTAAGATTTCTTGTTGTCGGTATAAGTTTTCAATACTGTTCAATTGTAATACTCTTGTACACTTTTGCGCTATATAGTTGTTGCCCACCGAAAGTGATTAACGATCGCGGACCTTGGAGTAGGAGTCGCCCAAGGCTCTGAACCAAGTAAACACTTAGGTCTTTCTGTGTGTTTGATTTTATTTCCGCTGCATTACTCGTCGAATTTCCGATTACAAAACGCGTGAACCCATGAGCACTATTCACCCCCCCTCTTTGGTGCTTCTCAATCTAACAGGTTTGATAGGGGAGAAGCTAGATATGGTGTCAAATATTGGATCTAACTAATATAAATGAAGATCTTGCTCCGTGCAAGTTGGCACGGAACATGTGAAATTTATGGATTTCCATTCAATGAACAACAACACACACCCTAACGAATTCTAATTTATGAGAAAAACACCTACCTTACCATCAATTTATTTTAACTGTCAACAATTAGTAAGATATTTAAGTTAAATTCCAATAAAATTAGAAATTTTCAATCATACGTTTAAATTACTTCACATCAAGTGCTCGACCTATAGCCTATTTGAATTTCTAAACTAATTCACAAATCACAATACGTAGTAAGTTTTTAGTTTATAGAATGGAGATATAACCTCGGTTTTTAGATATCGGGATCATCAACTTGGATTGTGATCGGTTGAACAAACCGACCGAGGTGCCAAGCAATCGAGCTCACGTTGGGCTTGATATGATACCGTATCAGGCCCAATGTAGGCCTGATATATTTTATATCAGGCCCAATGTAGGTCTGATATATCTTATATCAGGCCCCACTTGGGTCTGATATCATCCCATATCAGACCCAACATCATGCTGAAATCTATCATTTGATGGAGCAACTGTGGAGAGCTTTAAATTAGTAATATATAGCACCGTTCTAGTCCTCACAACACCACAAACTCATGAGACTTTAAATGGGTTCAATTGGAGAAGTCTAGGTCCATTAGTGAGTTTTGACTAAAACTCACTGATGGGCCTACGACACTTATATTTCATTAAATTCCCATTCCCTAGAAAGGTTTGAGAGGGGAGAAGCTATATATGGTGTCAAATCTTGGGTCTAACAAATACAAATGAAGATCTTGCTCCGTGCTAGTTGGCACAAAATATGTGAAACTTATGGATTTCCATTCAATGAACAACAACACACACCCTGTCGAATTCTAATTTACGAGGAAAATACCTACCTTACCACCAATTTATTTTAACTATCAACAATTAATAAGATATTTAAGCTAAATTCTAATAGAATTAGAAATTTCCAATCACATGTTTAAATTATTTCACATCAAGTGCTCGACCTATAGCCTATTTGAATTTCTAAACTAATTCACGAATCACAATATGTAGCAAGTTTTTAGTTTATAGAACGGAGATATAGCCTCAAGTTTTAGATATCGGGATCATCAACTTGGATTGTGATCGATTGAGTAAACTGGCCAAGGTACTAAGCAATCAGGCCCATGTTGGGCTTGATATAATTGTTGGTCGCTACTCAGAAAACCCAATGGCTCCACTGTACAAAAATTTTGTACGTGTTCTGAACCTTTCCTAGCTACCATGTGTTCTTTTAAGTTAAACTTGTATCTCCTGTGGAACTTAACACGTTTGATTCCAAGTTTAACTTATATGCTCTTTTAGGTTTAGATTTGGATCTCCTGCGGAACTTAACACGTTTGATCCAAATCACCTAGGTTATAAATTCAATTAAATATTAGTTTCCAAAATTGGCTTCCAGTACTGCATGGCGAGGCACTTGGCCTTCCTGGATATGGGAGCAACCACCACCGACTAGATAAAGCCTTTTAAGGAAAGTTAATATTTAATTTCCTTATATAACTCTATGTTAACCAAAAGGAACAATCAAATCACAAGGAAAAAAGAAAAAGAACACAACATCGAAATTAAATTCGAAAAACAAGAATCGAATGCCTCTTGTATTTGGTATTTATACAAAGAAAAATTAACTAGTATGATGCGGAAATTAAATACTAGTTATACCTCTTCCTTGTATGTTAAAAACCTCGAGATCTTCTGCCGTATCCCTCGCCTCCTCTTGGACGTCGTGTGGGCGACGATCCTCCAAGACGAACACCACCCGGAAAGCTTCTCCTTCTTCTCTAGAATTCGGCCACCACCACCACAAAGGAGCAAAAGATAGCAAAGGGAAGAGAGGGAGAGGGGCCGGCCACTTGATGATCTCCAACAACACAATATCAATTGTTATGTTTTTCAAGGCCTCCCCTTCCCCCCTTTTTATATTAGTTTCCCAACGGAAAATTATGGAAAGAGTTTTATAAAAAAATAGACTCATTCCTATTTCCTTTTTTTTTTCTTTTTCTTTCCTTTTAATTAATCAATCCTAAATTGATTTATTAATTAAACAACTATTTGTTGATGTTTAATTATTTGACCGGCCCCTTGCTTGGGCACCAAGCAAGGTGGCCGGCCACTTATTAAAAGGGAAAGAAAGAAAAAAAATTTATAAAATTTTAAAAGAAGAAAAATTTTAATAAAATTTTACAAACTCTCTCTTTTTTTTCTAATGTGGATATTAAAAGGAAAGTTTTAAAATTTAAAACATCTCTAATAATATTTCTTTTTAAAAGAAAGGTTTATAAATTTTACAACTCTCTTTTAAAACCTTGTGGCCTAATTTAAATTAGGAAAATTTTATAAATTTTTAAAATCTCTTTTTTTACAAATTGTAAATATCTGAGGAAATTTAAAAATTCAAAAACAATATTCCTAATTTAAATATTGCGGCCGGCTCCCTTGCCCAAGGCAAGGGCCGGCCATTTCTAGAGAATATGTGGCCGGCCATTGCTTGGTCACCAAGCAATGAACCGGCCCCTTCTTGGACACCAAGATAGGCTTTTCTTTGGATGGACTTGAGGCTTTATTGAGGCTACAACAGAGACCAAGAGGAGAAATTGGTTTTGGCCTTCCGATGAGCTTGAGTATCCCGTGCTCACCCCGAACACACAACTCAAGTTCATCGATAATAACTCATTCCACTAGAGAGTTATTACCGCACTACCGCACCAATCCCAAATTACATTATTATCATGAGTGTGTTAGTCTCACTGTGTTTAAGATTACGAATGCCCACTAATTAAGTGAGTTACTGACAACTCATTTAATTAATATCTAGCTCCAAGAGTAGTACCATTCAACTTTATTGTCATGTTGGACTAGGTCCACCTGCAGGGTTTAACATGACAATCCTTATGAGCTCCTCTTGGGGACATTCTCAACCTAGATAACTAGGACATAGATTCCTTCTATAATCAACAACACATACTATAAGTAATATCATTTCCCAACTTATCGGGCATATTAATTTATCGAGCTAAACCTCACCCTTTGATAAGTCAAAGAAATAAATATTAAATATACATGCTTGTTATTATATTAGGATTAAGAGCACACACTTCCATAATAACTAAGGTCTAGTTCTTTTACTAAGTCAGTACAAAAAGAACTTATCTAAATGATCCTACTCAATACACTTAAAGTATATCAGTGTAATTTATTAGTCAAGATAAACTAATACTTAATTACACTTCGTCTATTCTGATGGTTTGTTCCTTTCCATCTTAGTCGTGAGCAACTGTTTATAATTTATAGAGAACCGACAACATGATCTTCTAAGTGTGACTCCACACTCCATGTTATCTAATATATAAATTAATTGAACAATTACATTTAACAAATAAATGTAAACATTTGACCAATGTGATTCTTTATTTCAAAATAAATGTGTACAAAAGCTAAACTTTTAAGTATACACTCCAACAAGTTGGAAACACCTTAGCCTTGAAAGGCCTCTTGGTCATTTTACCTTCCAAGCAAGATTCACAAGTTGGAAAATTTTCCAACTCTAATGAACCCAAGAGTCCATCGGCTATAAGCCTCTGAATCCTACTTAAGTTAATATGACCAAGCCTTAGATGCCAAAGATATGCTTGGTTTATTTCCGAAGGTTCTTTTCTCTTATTTGAATTAGAAGATGTGTTATTAATTTCCATATTATGTTTTGTGGGAGAAATTGGATTTAAAGTATATAAATTGCCAACTAATGCACCAGAACAGATAATCACTTTATTTCTCTTAATAACTACATCATTACTAAAGGAAACTGAATATCCATCCAAAAACAGTTTAGAAACTGAAATTAAATTCTTTCTAAAACTGGGTGCATAAAGACAATTTCTTAAAACCAAATTTCTATTCCTATTAAAAGATAAGTAGACATCTCCCACTGCAACAGTTGCCACCTTAGTAGCATTGCCCATGTAGACGGTAATCTCTCCTTCAGATAGTCGTCGGGTTTCCTGGAACCCCTGCAAGAAATTACAGACATGATCAGTGGCTCCCGTATCTACACACCAGGTGCTGGTAGATAACACCGCTAAACATGTTTCAACAACTAGAGTATGAGATATACCTTTATTGTTCTGTTTCCTACGAGGACAGTCCGCCTTCCAATGTCCAGTCTGCTTGCAAATAAAGCACTCGCCCTTCGACTTCTTTATTCCAGCTTTTTGTCCTGCACCTTGAGGTTTATTCACCTTCTTTGCTGAGCCATTTTGTTTCTTCTTCTTCTTGCCTTTCGGCTTAGAAGTAGAACCATTTTCAGCATAGTAAATTTGAGAATGTTGACGAAACAACCTTCTGATGCTCAAGTTCTGTCAGAAGTTCCGCCAATGAATACATCCTTTTATTCATATTATAGTTCAGGCGAAAATGCTCAAAACTTTTGGGCAGCGTTTGGAGGATGATATCGACCTGGGTTTCCCCATCAATTTCCCCTCCAAGAACTTGTATTTCGTTTAAGTAAGCCATCATCTTGAGAATATGATCCCTCACGGGAGTCCCCTCAGTCATGGTGGCTGTCATCAGTTTTCTCATTGCCTCTTGCCTAGCAGCCCGATTCTGATGTCCGAAGAGTTCCTTGAGATTGTTCATTATATCATAGGCTGTTGGTAAGTCCTGATGCTGATGTTGCAATACATTTGACATCGAAGCCAAGATGTAACACCGCGCCATCTCATCAGCTTTTACCCATTTACTATGATACTGAATCTCCTCTGGGGTAGAATCATTGCTAGGTGTTTCTGGGCATTCCTCTGACAGTACAAACTTATAGCCCTCAGCAGTAAGAACAATGTCCAGGTTCCTTTTCCAATCTATGTAGTTAGGACCAGTAAGTCTGTTCTCTTTTAGTATGATGGCCAGTGGGTTGAAAGTCATCCTAAGAATCATAAATAACTTTTGGTCAGAACTCTAAATTTAGAATAATATTGATTCCTCAAACAATACTATTTTAAATTAACCAACACCTCAAAACACCGTGAATTTTGTATGCCACGATAGTGTGGACGTATACAAATTCAACATTTATAAAAGGAGGGTTTTACCCATTAATTTTATTATCTTGTCAACCTAACTTTTTGACAAATAAAATTAATAGTTGGTTTACTTTGGTCACATGAATAATAGCAGTGACTCTGATGGGGAGGATACTATTAGACGTGCCTAAGTGTGTACCATTACTTGACACTAAGTCCATTAATAAGATTGTGCCCCTTCCGATGGGGAAGATCACACGCTCTTAATTAACTTCCTATAGTCATCCTAAGAATGGAAGTTTAATCTAGTGATCCGCAAACAAGCTCATCCGATATGGAGGAAGGCACTCAGAGCCAACGCGCAAGCTTGTTGCATCACTTATAAACCAGTAATGGAGACCGTGGAATTTATTTAAAATTAAATCCCTCTCCCACTTAGTTATTTAAAGTGAGGAATTTTGACTATGCTAGCCTACTAAACATGCATACTAACAAGCACACACAGTCACAGCATAAAAAGCAATAAATAGAAAAACTATTTTCAACTATTATGGCTTTTATCTATTGCTGTCCTCCGTGTGTCGCCAACCCTAGCTGCTGCCATCTTTGGCCACTGCCACCGGGTCTAATTGTCGCATCCATCTTGCCCCTTGTTCCGCTGCGTCTCTGGTCCTCAAAAAGGTTCCACGCCTTGCAAGATTCGATCCGCGACATAAACAGAATTTTACATTTTTCGATCCTATATTCCTCGAAGGAATGTACATGTGAACTAGATTGAACATAAAATAAAAATTTACATCCATCGATCCTATATTCCATAAATAGAATGTACATGTAACTAGATCAAAAAATAAAATCCTAATAAAACTAAATACAGCTCCTGCTGTATTTTATAATACAATCATGCACACATAATAAATGCACTTGACATGTCCAAGGGTCCAATCACACACATAATAACTATAAGCCATAATAGTTGGATCCTGCATCCACAAAGTTAGAACATCCTACTATTAACCTGCCTAAATTATGTATGACATGTGCATAATTAAACTAATACCAAATAAACAGAGTAAAACCTCGCTCTGATACCACTTGTTGGTTGCTACTCGGAAAACCCAATGGCTCCACTGTACAAAAATTTTGTACGTGATCTGAACCTTTCCTAGCTACCATGTGTTCTTTTAAGTTAAACTTGTATCTCCTGTGGAACTTAACACGTTTGATTCCAAGTTTAACTTATATGTTCTTTTAGGTTTAGATTTGGATCTCCTGCGGAACTTAACACGTTTGATCCAAATCACCTAGGTTATAAATTCAATTAAATATTAGTTTCCAAAATTGGCTTCCAGTACTGCATGGCGAGGCACTTGGCCTTCCTGGATATGGGAGCAACCACCACCGACTAGACAAAGTCTTTTAAGGAAAGTTAATATTTAATTTCCTTATATAACTCTAGGTTAACCAAAAGGAACAATCAAATCACAAGGAAAAAAGAAAAAGAACACAACATCGAAATTAAATTTGAAAAACAAGAATCGAATGCCTCTTGTATTTGGTATTTATACAAAGAAAAATTAACTAGTATGATGCAAAAATTAAATACTAGTTATACCTCTTCCTTGTATGTTAAAAACCTCGAGATCTTCTGCCGTATCCCTCGCCTCCTCTTGGACGTCGTGTGGGCGACGATCCTCCAGGACGAACACCACCCGGAAAACTTCTCCTCCTTCTCTAGAATTCGGCCACCACCACCACAAAGGAGAAAAAGAGAGCAAAGGGAAGAGAGGGAGAGGGGCCGGCCACTTGATGATCTCCAACAACACAATATCAATTGTTATGTTTTTCAAGGCCTCCCCTTCCCCCCTTTTTATATTAGTTTCCCAACGGAAAATTATGGAAAGAGTTTTATAAAAAATTAGACTCATTCCTATTTCCTTTTTTTTCTTTTTCTTTCCTTTTAATTAATCAATCCTAGATTGATTTATTAATTAAACAACTATTTGTTGATGTTTAATTATTTGACCGACCCCTTGCTTGGGCACCAAGCAAGGTGGCCGGCCACTTATTAAAAGGGAAAGAAAGAAAAAAAATTTATAAAATTTTGAAAGAAGAAAACTTCTAATAAAATTTTACAAACTCTTTTTTTTTTCTAATGTGGATATTAAAAGGAAAGTTTTAAAATTTAAAACCAAGTTTTAAAATTTAAAACATCTCTAATAATATTTCTTTTTAAAAGAAAGTTTTATAAATTTTACAACTCTCTTTTAAAACCTTGTGGCCTAATTTAAATTAGGAAAATTTTATAAATTTTTAAAATCTCTCTTTTTACAAATTGTAAATATCTGAGGAAATTTAAAAATTCAAAAACAACCTTCCAAATTTAAATATTGCGGTCGGCCCCCTTGCCCAAGGCAAGGGCCGTCCATTTCTAGAGAATATGTGGCCGGCCATTGCTTGGTCACCAAGCAATGAACCGACCCCTTCTTGGACACCAAGATAGGCTTTTCTTTGGATGGACTTGAGGCTTTATTGAGGCTACAATAGGGACCTAGAGGAGAAATTGGTTTTGGCCTTCCGATGAGCTTGAGTATCCCGTGCTCGCCCTGAACACACAACTCAAGTTCATCGATAATAACTCATTCCACTAGAGAGTTATTACCGCACTACCGCACCAATCCCAAATTACATTATGGGCTCCTTCTTATCATGAGTGTGTTAGTCTCCCTGTGTTTAAGATTACGAATGCCCACTAATTAAGTGAGTTATTGATAACTCATTTAATTAATATCTAGCTCCAAGTGTAGTACCACTCAACTTTATTGTCATGTTGGACTGGGTCCACCTGCAGGGTTTAACATGGCAATCCTTATGAGCTCATCTTGGGGATATTCTCAACCTAGATCACTAGGACATAGATTCCTTCTATAATCAACAACACATACTATAAGTAATATCATTTCCCAACTTATCGGGCATATTGATTTATCGAGCTAAACCTCACCCTTTGATAAGTCAAAGAAATAAATATTAAATATACATGCTTGTTATTATATTAGGATTAAGAGCACACACTTCCATAATAACTAAGGTCTAGTTCTTTTACTAAGTCAGTACAAAAAGAACTTACCTAAATGGTCATACTCAATACACTTAAAGTGTATCAGTGTAATTTATTAGTCAAGATAAACTAATACTTAATTACACTTCGTCTATTCTGATGGTTTGTTCCTTTCCATCTTAGTCGTGAGCAACTGTTTATAATTTATAGAGAACCGACAACATGATCTTCTAAGTGTGACTCCACACTCCATGTTATCTACTATATAAATTAATTGAACAATTACATTTAACAAATAAATGTAAATATTTGACCAATGTGATTCTTTATTTCAAAATAAATGTGTACAAAAGCTAAACTTTTAAGTATACATTCCAACAATAATACCGTATCAGGCCCAACGTGGGCCTGATATATTTTATATCAGGCCCAACGTCATGCTGAAATCTATCATCATGATGGAGCAACTGTGGAGACCTTTAAATCAGTAATATATAGCACTGTTCTAGTCCTCACAATACCATAAACTCATGAGACTTTAAATGGGTTCAATCAGAGAAGTCTAGGTCTATCAATGGGTTTTGACTGAAACCCACTAATAGGCCTACGATACTTAAATTTCTTTAAATTTCCATTCCCTAACAAGATTTGAGAGGGGAGAAGCTAGATATGGTGCTAAATCTTGAGTCTAACCTATACAAATGAAGTTCTTGCTCCGTGCTAGTTGACACGAAACATGTGAAATTTATGGATTCCCATTCAATAAACAACAACACACACCCTGTCAAATTCTAATTTACGGGGAAAGCACCTACCTTACCACTAATTTATTTTAACAGTCAATAATTAGTAGGATATTTAAGCTAAATTCCAATAGAATTAGAAATTTCCAATCACACGTTTAAATTACTTCACATCAAGTGCTCGACCTATAGCCTATTTGAATTTCTAAACTAATTCACAAATCACAATATGCAGCAAGTTTTTAGTTTATAGAACGGAGATATAGACTCAGGTTTTAGATATCGGGAACATCAACTTGGATTGTTATCGGTTGAACAAACCAATCGAGGTTCAAAGCAATCAAGCCCATGTTGGGCCTGATATGATACCTTATCAGGCTCAACTTGGGTCTTATATATCTTATATCAGGCCCAACTTGGGCCTAATATAATCCTATATCAGGCCCAACGTCATGCTGAAATCTATCATCATGATGGAGCAACTGTGGAGAGCTTTAAATCAATAATATATAACATTGTTCTAGTCCTCACAACACCACAAACTCACGAGACTTTAAATGAGTTCAATCGGAGAAGTCTAGGTCCATCAGTGGGTTTTGATCGAAACCCACTGATGGGGCTATGACACTTATATTTCTTTAAATTCCCATTCCCTAACAAGGTTTAAGAGGGGAGAAGCTAGATATGGTGTCAAATCTTGGTTCTAACCAATACAAATGAAGTTCTTGCTCCATGCAGTTGGCACAAAACATGTGAAACTTATGGATTTCCATTCAATGAACAACAACAACACACACCCTGTCGAATTTTAATTTACGGGGCAAACACCTACCTCAACACCAATTTATTTTAACTCTTAACTTAGTTACTTTGGAGTTCCCAAATTACATGCCTAGTTTATATTTCCAAGCAGACCTTGTAGACTTGAAACCACTGTCGACCTATTTGGATTTCTGAAAAATCCCAAGTTTTTTGTTTTCATAAGATATGGTGTGAAGTTATGTCTCTTTTCTAAGATCTACACCACCTTGGTGATTTGGAAATTGTGTTTTTTTTCACTAAGCAATAGTATTGTTATTCCTGTGATAATTTAGTATACACATCTCATATCATACATAACACTGTATTTTACAACAAATACTACATACAAAGATATAAAACAAACATCACTATATAATTGTACCTTTACATTCCCTATCACTACAACAAAAACTGCAAACGACAACACCCCTACGACAACGGTTTTAAGAGAAAGCGTTGCGTATTTGCTCAAAGACAACGGTTTTTGCCAAAACCGTTGTCTTTGAACTCCCCATTAAATATAAAAGACAACGGTTTTAGCAAAACTGTTGTCATTGAGCAAGTTTTTTTTAAAACGACAACACTTTTTACAACGGTTTTATAAACCGTTGTCTTTATCCTTGTTTTTAGCGGCTACGACAACAGTTTTGAAAAAAAACCGTTGTAATTGAATTTGGTCATTTCCCCCCTTCGTTGTGTTGGTGCGGGAAGCATCCGACGATCGAACCTAAGTTTTGATAATGGCAAAGGATTCAAAGTTAAGGTGCTTTGTTATCTGACAGCTTTTGCTGAGTGTTTCAGGAAAGTCCTAACTGCGGTTAGGCAAGGTAAAACCCTAGGGGGTGGTAACCCTAGGTCATAGGGGGTGGTAACCCTATGCGGAAAGTCTTGGCAGGTCGATGGCTTCAGGCAAAAGTCCTAGGGGGTGGTAACCCTAGGTGGAAAGTCCTGGTGTCGCGAACCAGGTGAAAGTCTGGACTGGTCGGTGAAGCGGATGTTCAGCAGAAAGTCCGGAAGCATCGAGTGCCGAGCAAAAGTCCAGTCGATCTGGAGGATCGTACTGGCAACAGGTAAATCTCCTGAGTGGAGTAGGTGAGGACGCGTTCCCCGTAGAGGGAACAGTAGGCGTCGGGTCGACCTAGGGTTTCCGGTTGGAAACCCGAAGTCAGACCCGGACAGTTCGAATGCTGTCAAATCTTTTATTCATTATGTTTCTGTGCTAACTTTGTTTTGCAGGGTATGTGTTTGGGACTAACACATTTTGCAGGAACAAAGGAGCAAGTTACAACTCGGATGAACAGTGTCCGAGGCGCCTCTATGGAGCTTGGAGGCGCCTCGGGTGCGAGCCAGGAAAAGGCCAGCGCAGCAGACTGGAGGCGCCTTGAATGGAGTTCAAGGCGCCTTGGATAGGCGCCTTGGATAGGCTGAAGGCGCCTTAAACCAGATAGAGTTCGACCAGGTCCGTGCTGATCCACGCGGGTGACTCGGCTCGTTCAAGGCGCCTTGGTGAACAGTGTAAGGCGCCTTGAACCCCCTTTATAAGGGGTCTCGACCAGCAGCTTCAGGATACAACTTCCAAGCAATCCTTGTGCTGCGTGCTGCTCATTCAACGACCCTGAAGTGCTGTTACAAGTCCACGACGACCAGGAGCTTCTAGATTACGATTCTGTCGTCGGTATACTTGTTTTTAATTACTGTACTAATTGTAAATCTTGTACTCCTTTTTCGTACTTATAAGTGTTGCCCACCGAAAGCGATCAAGGATCGCGGGCCTTCGAGTAGGAGTCGACCTAGGCTCCGAACGAAGTAAAACTACTTGTGTTCTTCTGTGATTGCGTTCGTTACTTCCGCTGCGTAAATTTACTTTGATAGTTTTACGATTCCAATAATCGAACAAATAGCCGCGAGTGCTATTCACCCCCCTCTAGCGCGTCTCGATCCAACACGTTGTTTTTCTTTCCCTCACTGTTTTCTTTTCGGCGTCGTGTTTTCGCGTTCCCAAACCTAAGCCATTTATCTTTCCCTCTCCTCATACGACGTTGTACTCCTTCTCGTTTCCTGATGAGCGGCGGCGTTCTCCAATGGGTTACCGAAGATCCAGATGCACGGGAGGGAGAAACCGGAGAACGGGATCTGCCACGACGACAGCGCGCCGCCGGTGAAGGCGAAGACCATCGACGAACTGCACTCCCTGCAGAAGAAGAGGTCGGCGCCGACCACTACCATCAAGGACGGCGCACAGCAGGGCAACGCTACCTTCGCCACCATCTCAGAGGAGGAGCGCCAGAAGCTCCAGCTCCAATCCATCAGGTCAATATTTAATCTCCAAATAAACATCTCTTTCTCAATAATAAAAAAAGGGGGAAACATCCAGATTCCTTGCCGGATACTAGTGGCACACAACGACGCAGATTTGCTTGTTCTATGTGCGATTCAATGGCCACCACATCCTTCGTCTTCACCTCTGTTGCCATCAATAGCCGCTGTTGCTGTTGTACCACTTGCACACCCATCGGTTTCCTTTGTGTTTCCACTCTGCCGCCCCCGCCGACCCCTCATCAATTTCTGCTGCAGAGTCTCCTAGACCGGCATACTTGATCCAACAAAAGTGTCGCATCGCTGGATTCAAAGGTCGGTTCCCTAATCCCCTCTATTGTAAGCAGGTGATCGATGGATTACTCTTGTTGCAAAGATCAAAACTTTCTGTCTGTTTTTAATGAGATTTAAGACGCTTTTGGGGTTTTTGTCTTTCGTATTTCCTCTTTTTGGTGGCTAATAATTTCTTTCCACCCTTTTTGTGTGTGTGTTTATGTAGTTTTGCCTCTGTGTTGTTGTTGTAACCAGTCATGGGATTTGTCTTATTTACTAGCTTTACAATCTGTTTCCTAACTAAAGCTATTTGGGAATGCATCTCTATAGCACTGTGGGCTTTTGGTATTGAAATATAACAAATTTGCTTCACAACTGTGGAATTTTATTTCGAGATGAGTGAGCTTTCTAATTATGCAACCTCAAACTTCTACCACAATCATGCTGCCTAAAAGTTCATGATCTCTTTATTTAACTTTTACCAATGGACAAGAACTGTTAGTGGTGTTAAATTTTTTAAACATAAAACATTCTACCATCTAACTTCAATTTTAACTGAAATTTCTATATTAACAGACTGGTGAAGCATACCAATCATAGTTTGGGTGCTTATCAAATAAACTATAGAATGGAAAGTGGAACGAGTAAAAGTAAGGTGAAGCGTCATGTGGGTAAATCTGAGCTCGGACGCACAATTGGGGAAGGGACATTTGCAAAAGTTAGGTTTGCAAAGAACATTGAGACCGGGGAACCTGTTGCTATCAAGATCCTTGACAAAGAGAAGGTGCTGAAGCACAAGCTAGTAGAACAGGTATCTTCTAAATCATATTCACAATTTGAGATTCAAAATGCTGCATCTATAGATATATATATAAAGTTAATACAGCTGAACTGTGCTCGGAGGTGAAATACCAAACAACCAAAATACTAGTAATAAAATATGCTAATGTAAAGTGCTAAGTTTTTTACTTTAAGTGCTAAGGAAAATATTGGACAAGTGGTCGTGCTTGATTTTTTTTTACTTTAAGATTTAGAGTGAAGATGTGTCTTTTTTTTCCACTCTCCGTCCATTTATCAGAATTTAAGGCAGCAGCAAAGCCTTAAATTCTATTCTTATATTTACGTCTATGCATTTCTTCCTCAGTGCTACTTCTTTTATTAGAAAAAAGAAATCATAGCAGGAGAGACTCCTACCTTATACTGTTATTTTGTTCATCTTCTCCCCCTTCGTCATAATATCTCTACGTTTTCAGCCAACGCACCCAAAGACCAACCTTTTTGTAAGCTACAAGCCACGTGATTAAGGAGGTAATTCTATTGTGTTTACTTTCAACTCTACAATGGAGGCTACGTAGATATAAAATGGAAGAACTCATGTGGATTTCTCTTTTTAATGTTTTCCTTCTTTTAGTAGTGTTACAAAGACGATTGATGTGGAAGAGATATCCCAATTGTGGAGTCCATTTCTCAATTATCTCATCAAATTAGAGAAGGAGCTGAAATGCTTCATATGGTAGTGTTATTAAGTCATTCTAAGGCTTCAATTCTCTAGCTTCAGTGATAAGAATAATTTTCTTTTCATTTGAGAGTTTATTTAGAATGAAATAATATGTCTTATTATCGTTTATTTTCTTGCAGCAATGGTTTGCTTAGAAAACCAAAATTATTACCTTGTAATCACATAGTTTGCAGGTATTTGTGTTCATTTGTGTGTTATTCCAAATATGATGATAGATAATACTAAATACAAAGTCATTGCTCTGAGCGTATTCAGCGACTGTATTATCACTCCTTTAACCAGTGAACGTTCTATTTGCCTTTCTTGTCAAAACCCTTTTCGATACGAAGGTATAAATTTGTTACAATTAACAACTTTTACACAACTCTGAAATTATAAATCATTTCATGTGTTAGCCTTTCTTCTAAATATTTGCAGACACTAGGCATGCTTTTCACGTAGAAAGGATGGTGAGCCTTTTTCAAGAGATGGATGCTGCTATTGGTAACATTATTCAACATAGACCATCACCTAAAAATGTGCTTATTATGCAAAATTCTCAACTTAGGATGAAACATCCTAGTTTGTGATGTCTGTAGCTGCAACACACTCCAATAAATATTTCACTTGCAGGTGATAAACCACAAGGAGTACATAATGTACAAGATAAATCATGCCATTCACCCCTCTCCAAAAAAGTTTCACTTGTAGGAGATGAACCATCAGAAGTACATAATGGACAAGATAAACCAAGCCATTCGTGCCTCTCTAAAAAAGTTTCACTTGCAGGAGATGAACTGGCAGGAGTACATAATGCACAAGATAAACCAAGCCATTCACTCCTCTCTAAACTTGCAGGATATAAACCAAGCCATTCACTCTTCTCTGAAACTGTGCCTGGTATGCAAAATTCTCAACTTAGGATGAAGCGTCCTAGCTTGTGATGTCTGTAGTTGCAACACACTAATAAATTTTCACTTGCAGGTGATAAACCAAGTCATTCACGCCTCACTATGCAAGCACATCTTCGTCCATTTATCACTTGCAGGCAAAAGTTTCTAGGAATTGATATGTTCCATTCCTAGTTGTATCACCTAGAAGAATCATCAAGGCAGGAGTAGGTAGAAAGTTAATTTAGATACTAACCTCACTATGCAAGTTATCGGGACTGCAACAAATGGTGAATGCCTCTTCTTACTGTACACAATGCATTAGTAGCTGATTTTGTTTACATGCCTTGCAGTACCATTCGTGCTCTATTCGGCATGAAGATCTATGCATTCTATTGCTTGAAATAGCAGGTGAGCATCGATAACTCAGATTGTAGATTCAATAATTCAGTGATACTAATATGATCAAACTGTCTTTTGGTTAAAACCTCCATAAAGATGCATAGAAACTGTTCTCATAGAATATTTTAAGGGTTTTTTTCGATATATTGTTCTTGATGATGCTTGTTTTTCTTTCTTTGTAGGTTATTGTATCGACATCCAGAGCATAGGAAATCAATACTTCCATTTGCTTCCATTTGCTCAGTTAGTTGTCTCTCTTCCATTTGCTTTGTTTCTTAATTGAAGAGATAATTGTTATAACAATACTTCTAACAGATAACATTACTTGTTTCCTTGTGTAATTCGAATAGTCGAGTTCTCTAATTGTTTGTTTCCTTGAACCTTCCATAGATTGCTATTTTTTTTCTACAACACAGAGAATTTGTATTAAAGTTCGCATATATATATTTTGAATGTTGATAGTGAACTTAATTGATTTTAATTTCCTTGTCTGTTTTCAACATTTGCCTAGACAAGTTCTTGTCATTTTGTCAATCCTGCCTATAACTCAACAAGTCTGCATCCTAAATCAATGTTTAGATGCATTTTCTGCAGGTTTAGTTAATTTCTTATTGCCACGAGTATCTTTTAAGAATATTTTTGACTGATTATTTAGAAACTCAATGGCAAGGTCAATGACATTCATTGATCTAATAGACAGACACAGGCAGAGTAAACTTATTTTGCGAATTTAAATCTATGTGCATAAGTTTTCCAATGGAAGTTACCAAGACAACTCTAAGTTGGTTAAATTGCTTGTATTTTATTAGTTTGCATTGCATTAGTTTGTATTGCATAAGTTACATTCTGAGACTATAAGTTGGTTACATTGCTTGTATTTTATGTAGATTTATATGAATAAATCTAATTCTGGAATTCTGGAAATGAGTGTTGTCTTGGAATTATTTTATATTAGACCTATGCGAAATCATGGAATTGCTTATATTGCATAAGTTTGTATTTCATAAGTTAAATTCTGAGACTATAAGTTGGTTATATTGCTTGTATTTTATGTAGATTTATATGAATAAATCTAAATCAGAATTCTGGAATTTTGGTATTGACCGTTGTCATTGAATTGCTTTATATTAGAGCTATGTGAAATCCTGGAATTGCTTGTATTGCATAAGTTAAATTCTGAGACTATAAGTTGGTTATATTGCTTATATTTTATGTAGATTTATATGAATAAATCTAAATAAGAATTATGGAATTCTGGTATTGCTCGTTGTCATGGAATTGTTTTATATTAGAGCTATGCGAAATCCTGAAATTGCTTGTATTGCATAAGTTTGTATTGCATAAGTTTTATTTCTTAGACCATAAGTTGGTTATATTGTTTGTTTTTTATGTAGATTTATATGAATAAATCTAAATCTGGAATTGATAAGTTTTGTTTAATTTTTCTGTTGCAGGTACGTAACTCAGTCAATTCGTGTAGTTTGAGACTTTTGATACAAGGAGTGAGCTTTGTTAGGTTGTAAATTGCCTTGCTAATGTGTAAAAGTCATATGGAGAACAGTACTAGAAAACATGTGATTTATGCATGGTTTGATACTACTCATCTTGTATATGTGTGGCTACAAGATGAATTATATATGGATGTTTATTTTGGATTTAATTTAGTAAATATTTAGTTTTGTATTGGTGGTTTGCTTATAGTAAAATAAGATTGGTTGTTTGGTATTAATGAACATTAAAGATAACAGTTAAAAATGTTGTAAAAACTAGGTAAACCACAATGAATTTTTTTTGTAAAAAGTGATAAAAGACAACGGTTTTATCCGTTGTAAAATATATTAAAACTATTGTAAAAAAAACAAAACGTGTCAAATATTATCTACCACAACAGTTTATATCTGTTGAAAAAAATGATTACCACAACGATTTATTTCTGTTGTTGAAATTATCTACCACAACGGTTTTAAA
Source organism: Zingiber officinale (assembly GCF_018446385.1). NCBI lineage: Eukaryota > Viridiplantae > Streptophyta > Magnoliopsida > Zingiberales > Zingiberaceae > Zingiber > Zingiber officinale. The sequence continues at coordinate 161,335,718 of NC_055987.1, forward strand.
ACGTTGTCGTATCCTTCGTAGCCAAATTTTGGGCATATAAACAACAACTAATAAAAATCGTTGTCAAATGTCTACAAAGACAACGGATTCAAAATTATTGTCATAGGGCAATACATTCTACAACACCCTCAGTTACAACGGTTTTTTGACTCTACGACAACGGATAATATCCATTGTCGTTTGCAGTTTTTGTTGTAGTATATCCAACTATTTTGCTCCACAACACTATGGATAATTAATATGATGTTTTACAGAACTTGTCCCTCAATATTGATACCATTACATCAATTCTAATTTTTTTTCATGTCTCCTTGTTTGAAGTCCATCTTCAGATTATAAAGAAGACATCGAATGCATTGCATCTAAAAGAAGCCACAGTCAACGCCATAAATAACATCAGCAATTTTATCTTCAATATTTTATATCAATAATTTCTATTCACACTCTTTGATCTCAACTTACCTGACTTCTTATTATGGGCATTCTATTTAGAGGGGCACCCATTGGTGGAAGGGATGTTGCCTTTCAAATTTTGGATTAATAGCTGCAAGGTGCTCACGTCTATATTGTTTAATATTTGATACCTGTAAGATTGAACAGGGAATTAAAATTTTACTTCAACTAGCATTTCTAATACATTACTAACATAGACATGAATAATTTGTTTGCTCACCGCTGCTTCAAATTCATTTTTGGATTTACTTTCACTTGCAAGAGAATTATAATCATTGAACGTCATTGATTTGATGTCCACCACCAATAAGTGGAAGTGTGCATCATCACTAGCCAAAGGTATAAAAATGTATCTAAACTCTTCATCTTCTGTATCTGTCTTTATCATTTGTTGCAAGGCAAACTTGTTTGAGGATTTTATTAATGACTACAAATATACAAAGTCATACATACTTAAAAAATTAATAAAATTAATTCAAATATTATATATTCTTAAATCATTTATATTCCTTACTGTGAAGAAGGTTGAACAGTATATACCTACTAGACGAGGATGCTCCCCTAAATAGAATTTACAATACGTGTCAATTACCTCCCCTTTTGTAAAAATCTCTCCATTCACACCAGATAAGAAGGAATGTACATTTAAAGCAAAGGGTGGTTCCTCCCAAACAAATTCACGTGTAAACCTGCAAACTTAATCAATGACAATAAATCATAAAATTAAATTAGACAACCACATAATTTTCTAAATTAAAGACCAATATAATTATCTTGATTTATCACTTTATTATATCAACTATGTATTTAACATACTTTAGGTTCTCCAATTGTTTTAACGCATAGGCCACATCTTCGTCTTGTTTTTTATTCTTCGAAGTCTTAAATTGCTTCTTCACAAACTATGCTAATAAACATCTAACACATTTAATTAATGAATTTAATCAAACTAAATACTATTTTATATGCAAATACAGACTTATAGCGATGGCTTGTTTCCTCATTTTGTTAAGTTGGCCAATCCGAGCTACATCCTTCACCGTCTCTTCTTTTGAATTGCCTTCCATTATTGTGACAATATCTCTTTCTTCTTCCATATCATTCACATCAATTTTTTCCTTTCCCCTTGTCCACAACAATATCAAGTTCTTTTACAAATTTTTTACCATCTTCTTCTGGTAAAACATTCTCCATAGGCTCACATATTTGTATATTCCTCCGCTTCCTCTTAGGTAAAATTTGGAGCCACAATGGACTATCAATTGGAGTATCCCTATAATCATAGCAACTTATGCCACTTCCTCTCCTACTTCTTGTTCCAAAAGCTACTGGTTCACATTGAGGATAGACTACAGGATCACTTGATTGAGATTGCATACCTTTATTTTCTATTATTTCCAGTCATTCTTTCACCCATTCATTCAAATGCATGTTCTCCATTGTTAGTTTCTTAATTCAGTTTGCTTGAATAATGTAGTTAGAACATGTCTTCCTACTTTTACTTCCTGCATCATTGTCTTCAAATTTTAATGTCTCCATTGGACGCGGAATGTCATCAACGAAATCAAGGTTTACAACCAATGAATTTTCAAATTGGGTAGGGATTAGGTCAATCATAACCTGTCATTTTATTAAAACACATGTTAAAAAAAACATATTAATCTAACTTAAGTAACAGTTTTCAAACTTTACCTCTTTAGATGAGACTCGTTCCAACAAATCCCTCACCTTACTAATATGTGAAAGAATATTCCTCCACTTATTTATTCGTGCTCCTTCTATTTTGTATGATTTTTGGATTAGAACATGCTCTAAAAATCATGCCTGATTCATCATCACAAGTGTTAGATATTCATACATGTTCGCAAAATTTTTTACATTTAACATGAAAAATATACTCACTGCCAAAAGGTCAGCAAAGCCCTTTAGGTAAGGGAGGTTGGTGTTGGCATCTATTATCTGAGTTGATGAAAATATATCCCCAATCTTAGCTAATTGTGGAGCCATGAATTCATGGATGACTTCAACCCAGTTGAATCTAACAGGATTATCAAAATCATCTACTATATCTATAAGACATAAACAGACCTTATATGTACTAGAAGAAAATAAGACACACACAAATATATACAAAATCTATAATTTGTAAAATAATAAAACATCATCTTCTTCAACACGATTGACATAAAATTTAAGCAACTCCTCAATTCTTGATCTGGTAGCTTCTTTTTTATTTGAAAATTAATTTAGAAAGAGGTCACCCGATACTTTAGTTGAATTTATCAGAATCGAAGCTCTACGGTCTGTAATACTAAGCAACAATGAAACTGTTAGGACCTTCGGACGCGGCTAGAGAGGGGGGCTGTGAATAGCCGACCCCAAATTCACGTTTCTTCCTACAATTTTAGTTAGCGCAGCGGAAATAAAAGATAGAAACGAAACAGGAGAATATCAAACCTCAAACGCGATGATATAACGAGGTTCGGAGATGATACTCCTACTCCTCGGCGTGTCCGTAAGGTGGACGAATCCTATCAATCCGTCGGTGGGTGAGACCCCGGAAAACCGGCTAATAAAAACTCCTTCTGGGTGGAGAAATCTCGCCACAATCTCTCTTGCAACAGCAAGATCGGAGTACAAAGATAAAGCAAGAAGCCAAGAATAATATGAATGTAAAAACACTAGTTTGCTTGCCTTCTCGTCGACTGGTGATGAAGCAATCACTTCACGGATGCCAACAACAGCAGCAACTGATCGGATCGAGTCGAGGGAAGCTTCGACGAAGCTTTAGCACGATGAGAGCTTAGCAAAGCTCGGATCGCAGGAGCAATAAGGATCCACTCCATAGAGGCCCTCCACCTCTTGATTTATATGAACTGCGAAGAAGAAGACAGAAATCTGGCGTTGTGACTCAGCGGCTGAACCGATCGGGCTCCACCCCGATCGATCCGGGCGGATCTGACCGATGCGGGGATCGATCGAGCCCTAGGCTGATCGGTCCCAGACCGATCCCAACTCTCACAGAGTTTTGCAGAGCCCTGATCTGTGGACCGATTAGCCTATAGGTGGATCGGTCCATGGGCCGATCCCCTATTCGATTCTTCGATCGGTCACGGACCGATCGGATAACCCACAAAGCTGGCGTGTAGTTGCGATCGGTCACGAGACCGATCGATAACAAATATCCGGATCGGTCGACGGACCGATCGAACGACAATATCCGGATCGGTCAGCGAGCGATCAATGCCTCTGTTGGTTTTAGAGCTTCCCCCTAAATCCTAACGTCTTCTGGTCCAGAGAATGAGCTACCGAGCCCTCTCGACCTAGTCTAGAGAACGAGCTACCAAGCCCTCTCCGACTCCACGTGCCAAGCTTCCACTCTCGGACCTAGTGCGGAGAGCGAGCTACCGAGCCCTCTCCGACTTCGTGGGTCCGAGAACGAGCTCCCGAGCCCTCTCTGACCTAGTCCGGAGAACGAGCTACCGAGCCCTCTCCGACTCCATCCAGTCCAGAGAACGAGCTACCGAGCCCTCTCTGACCTAGTCTGGAGAACGAGCTACCGAGCCCTCTCTGACTTCCACGTCCGGTCCAGAGAACGAGCTACCGAGCCCTTTGGGATTTAGTCCGGAGAACGAGCTACCGAGCCCTCTCCGACTTTGTCCGGTCCAGAGAACGAGCTACCGAGCCCTCTCTGACCTAGTCCGGAGAACGAGCTACCGAGCCCTCTCCGACTTCGTCCGGTCCAGAGAACGAGCTACCGAGCCCTCTCTGACCTCGTGTGCCAAGATTCCATGCTTGGATTTTTTCCCGTGCCAAGCTCCCTGCTTGGACTTTTCCATGCCAAATCTCCATACTTGGACTTTTCCGTGCCAAGTCTCCATACTTGAACTTTTCCCGAATCAGGTCAACTCAAGTCGGGTCAACCAGGTCAACCTTGACCAAAGGTTGCACCCACAATACCCCAAGTTCCTATTCTTGTCAAACATCAAAATACAACTTCTCTATTATTGTCAAAAATCAAAATATACCTCGAGTCAGGTCAACTCGAGTCGGGTCACCCAGGTCAACCTTGACCTAAGGTTGCACCAACAATCTCCCCCTTTTTGATGTTTGACAAAAACCATAATCAAGTTAGGTTAACCCGATAACCTAACTTAGGTTTTCCAATAGTTCCCCAATGTTCTTCCTCGAACATTCTCTGAACATTCTCCCCAAACTCCAATGTTCTTCCTTGAACATTCTCTGGACATTCTCCCCCTTTTTGACACACATCAAAAAGAGTGAATCAATGTCAAGAGTTTCTTCCTAATGAAAGTCCCATACCTTTCATTGAAACCCTTAATTTCCCCCTTGATACTAAAATCAACAATCAACTTAGTGATAATCAATCATCAAAAAACTTGAAGAGCAAAAATTCTCCCTAAAAGTCAACTCCCCCTTGACCATTAGGTAAAACTCCCCCTAAAGGTCAACTCCTCCTTGACCATTGCACCAACAATGTCTTGAAGAGTTTCAACCCTTTAGAAATCTAAAGCACCAACTTCCATAGCTGAAATTTCAGACAACAGTTGAAAATCAGCATTTTGGCACGCTCTGATCGGTCACCAGACCGATCAGGACTCCACTGGATCGGTCACCAGACCGATCCACACTGCCCTGGATCGGTCCAGTGACCGATCCAGACTTCCCTGGACTGATCAGGATCTTCTCTGATCGGTCCACAACTCTCTGATAAGGATTTCTGATTTTTCTCCCGAATTTCAGAAACCCCTAAAAAATTACAAAAAATTCTAAAAATTGTAAAATTTTGAGGATACATTCCACATAACATATATTATCATGGAAAAATAGTTTTCTATGAAAATAACTCCCATTTTTAAATCTTGATACAAAGTTCGAAAGACTTTGAAATAGCTCAAGGTTAATCCATCTTTGTATCAATTTGCTCAATGATGAATGCTATCACTAGAAAAGCTTCATCAAGGTTTTTCAAATCAATTTTGAAATGATCTTAAACCATTCAATTTAGGACCACAATCTTAGGGCTAAATGTACATGACTTATACACAAGTTTTCCCTATGATCCTCAAATTCGAATTAGGCTCATCTAGGTACAAGAACTATGCACCTTGATCCTAACTCATAATCCTAATATCTCACACACATCTAAGGTGTATCAAACACATCCAAGTCAATTTTGATGTGAGATATGAGTTTAGGTCATCTTAAGCTAAGTTCTCATGCATTTTCTAAACAATAATTTGATCTCCATATCAAATTGTGTTTCTATCCTTAAATCAAATTAATTGATCATAAATGCAAGAGATGATGACATGACATAAAATAATATCATAAGTGGAAACATGTGCCAATGTCATGATGTCATTCATCAAGTATGAAACTTAAATAAGGCATGACATATAACTAACCTAAGCATTATCATGACATTTCAAATAATAATTAGATAAATATGATGTCATGACATGGCATATGACAAACAATGTATGACAAATAACATATAAAGTTATAGAAAATACCTAATTCTAGCCTTAGTTGCCATTTTAGATAATTTTGATCATTTTACCATAAATTCTATATTCCTAAGTATAATAGACCTAAAATCATATACTAAAGATTTTTAGATCACTATGTGCCAATTAGATTGACCCTAGAAAACTCCTCAAATGTGGTTGGCACATCCTAATCACCTTAGGAATAATTTTTAATTTTATTTTCAAGGCTTGATTACACCTTGAAAATTCCTAAAATACCACCTTTTGCCATGAGTAGGTTAACTACCTATCCAATTAAGGTTGGCACACCCTGAACCATCTAGCGTGAAGGAATCACGCTCCTAGGAATCCAATACCTATTTGAGCTCATTGGGTTCACTAAATATTCACTAGGGATGACTTCCCTAGCAACCCTCCTAATGACCCTCCTAAGCTTTAAAGCCTTGGTCATTTGGGACTCATCAAGATCAACTCTATGGGTGACTCCCCTTGTGACCTTGGTGATGGTCTTCCTAGCCCTAGGTCTTGTTCCATAATTGAATGGAACATTATGATAAGCAGGCTTGACCACTTGAGACTTAGGTTTGTGACTCAAACCTCTCATGTCCTTGGGCTTTGATTTTTGACCCTTAGACCCTAGAGTTGACTTCTCCAAATTCTTAAGAGTCTTTTCTAAAGTGTCAAGTCTTGACCTCAAGACTTGATTTTCCTTCTTTAATACCTCAAGCTTTAATTTTTCATTTTTCTTTGAGGTATTCCTAGGCATATGTCTAGTTGTTTTGGGATTCCTATCTAGGTTTTCCTTAACCTTAGATGAGTTAACTCTAGGGTTGACATTTCTAGCATTGTCCTTATCTAGGCTAACATGTTTGGCACCTAAGCACATGTATCGATTTCTATGGTTATCATGCTTATCATTATTGACAATTGCAATAAAACTACTAGCATGTGTCTTATTTGAATTGCAAGAATGTGCCTTAAAGGATACCTTAGGGTTTGCCTTAGCTCCCCCCATAGATGTGCTTGGTCTCTTGTCCTTGTGAGGTTTGTTAGGATCGTTCGTACTCGGCTAGAGAGGGGGGTGTGAATAGCCGCCCCCAATTGCTCGCGTTTATTTCTACAAATCAAAGTTAGCGCAGCGGAAAATACAAAGAAACGAAAGAGAAGAAAACCAAACTTAACACAAGGATGTAACGAGGTTCGGAGATTAGGGCTCCTACTCCTCGGCATGTCCGTAAGGTGGACGAGTCCAGTCAATCCGTCGGTGGATGAGTCCCCGGAGAACCGGCTAATACAAGCTCCTTCTGGGTGGAGAAACCTCGCCACAACACACTCTTGCAACAGCAAGTAAGGAGAGTACAGAAATACAAGGAAAGACAGCAAGAAATACAACAGTAAGAAAACTCTTGCTTGCCTTCTCTTCGACTGGAAGAAGCAGCAGCTCCAAGCGCCTACAACAGCAGGTGACCCAGCCAAAGGGAAGCTCACGCAAAGCTTCAACGCTTCAAGAACTCAGCAGAGCTCAGCAGCAGAAAGAAGAAGAAGGTTCGGAGAGGAATGAGTAGTTCTGTAGAGTCGCTCGAACCCTTATAAAACCTGCGAACCTTCGAACCTGCAAGCCAAAAGGCCAGAAACACAGGAGCCAAAAATAGCCTAGCCGTTGTCTCTCAGCGGCTGGGGCGACCGATCGGCGCCATGCCTCGATCGGTGCAGGAACTATCTTGATCGGTCCGAGACCGATCGGGCCCCGATCGATCGGTCCCGGACGATCTCTCTCCTGGAGAGGTGGTGCGTCTCGATCGGTCGTGGGCGGTCGGCGGTGTGATCGGTCTCCGGGACCGATCCTATTCTGACGCCCAACTTTGCATGCGTACGATCGGTCCGGGGATCGATCGGGACTCATCTTGATCGGTCCCTAGACCGATCAGATGACTGAATCGATCCGATCGATCCTCTTAATTTGTCTGGACCGATCCCAAGCCTTCCCACCAATATCCGGTCAACCTTGACCTATTGGTATCTCATTCCTAACATCTGGTCACTCTCTTGACCTGCTAGAATTCCTCGCCAAGTGTCCGGTCAATCCCTTTGACCTACTTGGACTTTCCTCAACACCGGATGTCCAATCATCCCGATCCATCTGGATTTTCCCTTGCCTAGCTTCACTCACCCGGACTTTCACCGGCTTCACTCACGATTTCCACCGCCTAACATCGGTTAGAACTTTCTCCTGCTGGCTTCACTCACCGGGACTTTCCAACTGCCTAACATCCCAGTTAGGACTTTCTCACTGCCTGGCTTCACTCACCAGGACTTTCCAACTGCCTAACATCCCAGTTAGGACTTTCTCACTGCCTGGCTTCACTCACCAGGACTTTCCACGCTGCCTAACATCCCAGTTAGGACTTTCCCTCGTGCCAAGCTCCCTGCTTGGACTTCTCCAGTGCCAAGTCTCCATACTTGGACTTTTCGCGTGCCAAGCTCCCTGCTTGGACTTTTCCAGTGCCAAGTCTCCATACTTGGACTTTTCGCGTGCCAAGCTCCCTGCTTGGACTTCTCCGTGCCAAGTCTCCATACTTGGACTTTTTCCCGAATCAGGTCAACCAGGTCAACCTTGACCTAAGGTTGCCCCGACAATCTCCCAAACATCAATTCAAGTCCCACAGTCGGGTCAACCAGGTCAACCTTGACCTAAGGTTGCACCAACAATCTCCCCCTTTTTGATGTTTGACAAAACCCATAATCAAATTAGGTTAACCCGATAACCTAACTTAGGTTTTCCAACCATATTCCAATGTCCAATGTTCTCTCCTTGAACATTCTCTTAACCCGATAACCTAACTTAGGTTTTCCAACCATCTTCCAATGTCCAATGTTCTTTCCTTGAATATTCTCTGGACATTCTCCCCTTAGGTTAACCCGATAACCTAACTTGGGTTCTCCAATAATTCTCCCCCTTTTAGACACACATCAAAAAGGATTCCAATGTTCTTCCTCGAACATTCCTTGACATTCTTCCCCTAGCTTAGGTTAACCCGATAACCTAACTTGGGTTCTCCAATAATTCTCCAATGTACACTCTCCCCTTTTTGACACACATCAAAAAGAGAGAGGAGGGTATCAAGGTCAAGAGTTTCTTCCTAATGAAAGTTCCATACCTTTCATAGGAACTCTTAATTTCCCCCTTGATACTAAACTCAACAATCAACTTAGTGATAATCCCATATCACTAATCCTCAAAAGTCTTAAGGAGTAAAAACTCCCCCTAAAAGTCAACTCCCCCTTGACTAATAGGTAAAACTCCCCCTAAAGGTTGACTCCCCCTTGACCATTGCACCAACAATGTCTTTGTGAGTTCCAAACCTTTAGAAATCCACAAAACCCAACTTCTAGCTGAACTTTCAGACAACAGACTGAAAAATCAGCATTTGGCACGCCCTGATCGGTCCCCAGACCGATCAGGGATTCCCTGGATCGGTCACAGTGACCGATCCAGCACCTCTGGATCGATCAGAATCCCCTCTGATCGATCCACAACTCAGATCGTCCCCGGACCGATCAAGCCACTGAAATCAGAACTTCTGATTTCCCCTTCCGGAAAATCAGAAACTCCTAATAAATTCAAGAAAATTCCAAAAATTACGAAACTTTGAGGATACATTCCTCATATCATACACTATCATGGAAAAATAGTTCTCTATGAAAATAACTTCCATTTTTCAATCTTGATACAAAGTTCAAAAACTTTGAAATAGTTCAAGTTTAACTCAACTTTGTATCACAATGTTCAATGATGAATGCAATCACTAGGAAAGCTTCATCAAGGTTTTTCAAATCAATTTTGAAATGATTTTAAACCCTTTAATTTAGGATCATATTCTTAGCACTATATGTACATGACTTGTACACAAGTTTTCCCTATGATCCTCCATTTCTTGAATTAGGCTCATCTAGGTACAAGAACTATGCACCTTGATCCTAACTCATGATCCTAATATCTCACACACATCTAAAGTGTATCAAACACATCCATGTCAATTTTGATGTGAGATATGGGTTTAGGTATCTTAGACTAAGGTCTCATGCATTTTCTAAACACAAATTTGATCTCAATATCAAAATGTGTTTTTCATCCTTAAATCAATTCAATTGATTACTAATGCAAGAGATGATGACATGGCATAAAATGGTATCATAAATGAAAACATGTGCCAATGTTATGATGTCATGGCATAAAGTTTGAAACTTAAATAAACATGACATAAAAACTAGCCTAAGCATTATCATGACATTTCAAATGATAATAAAACTAAACATGATGTCATGACATGTGAGGGCAAACAATTATGGCAAGATTTAGCATAAATAAATATACCTAGATTACCTATCTAAGTATCCTTAACCACTTGGTTAACTTCAAATTTAATCCTAGATTGCCCCAAAATGCCAAAATCCTAATTTTGACACTTCTTGAACTCTAGATTAATTCATGCCACTTAAAGATCAAATTTATCCTCAAAACTTGGCATATTTCATTTTTCCTCGAGAGTTCTCTAGATTTTCCCAAATTGTGCCAATTGAGATTAAAAATGAAATTTCCAATCTTTAGGCACATTTAACTCTTCAAAGGAGTAAATGATAATTCCATTTCATTTTCAAAAGTTCTCAAAACCTTGAAAATGCTCCTTGAGTGTCAATTTCCTCAAAGTTGGGTTAACTACCCTTCTAATCGGAGTTGACACTCTCTAACCCATCTATGGGGTAGAGAAGATGCTCCTAGGAACCCAATACCTATTTGAGCTCATTGGGTTCACTAAATATTCACTAGGGATAACTTCCCTAGCAACCCTCCTAATGACCCTCTTAGGCTTTGAAGCCTTGGTCATTTGGGACTCATCAAGATCAACTCTAGGGGTGACTCCCCTTGTGACCTTGGTGGTGGTCTTCCTAGCCCTAGGTTTTGTTCCATAATCGAATGGAACATTGTGGTAAGTGGGCTTGACCACTTGGGACTTAGATTTGTGACCCAAACCTTTCTTGTCCTGGGACTTTTGACCCTTAGGCCCTAGAGTTGACTTCTCTAAATTTTTAAGGGCCTTTTCTAGGGTATCAAGCCTTGACCTCAAGACTTGATTCTCCTTTTCTATTACCTCAAGTTTTGATTTGTCATTCTTTCTTGAGGTGTTCCTAGGCATGTGTCTAGTTGATTTAGGGTTTCTACCTAGGTTTTCCTTAACCTTAGAAGTGTTAATCCTAGGGTTAGCATTCCTAGTAGTATCCCTATCTAGGTTGACATGTTTAGCACCTAAGCACATGTATTGATTTCTAGTGTTAACATGCTTATCATTATTGACTAATGCAATAAAATTACTAGCATGTATCCTACTAGAATTACACGAATGAGCCTTAAAAGATACCTTAGGGTTTGCCTTAGCTCCCCCTATCGATGTGCATCCCTTGTCCTTGTGAGGTTTCCTCCCCTTCGGACATTGGCTCCTATAGTGTCCCCGTTGCTTGCATTGAAAGCACACCACGTGCTTCTTGCCTTTGCGTGTTGGGACGCCGGCTTCCTTGACCTTTGGTGCCGGTGGAGTCTTTCTAACCCTCTTTGGACACTTGCTCTTGTAGTGCCCAAATTCCCTACACTCGAAGCACATTATGTGTAATTTGCTAGAAATTAAAATGCTTGAGTTACCTAGGGTTGAGGATGGATGAACGCTCTCATCTTCATCCCTTCCGGAGGTAGAAGCTTCTTCTTCTTGCTCCGACCTTGAAGAAGAACTCTCCTCCTCTTCTTCTTTAGATGTTGAGTGGCCCTCAACTTCTAAATCTTCTCCTCCATGATGTGAGCTACTTGGCTCACTTAGCTCCTCTTCATGGCTTGAATTTGAGCTTCCCTCATGGAACTTGGCCAAGTTATCCCATAATTCCTTGGCATTGTTGTAACCTATCTTACACAAGATGTTAGTAGGCAATGAAAATTCAATTATTCTCGTTACCTCTTCGTTGATTTCGGATTTGTGAATTTGTTCTCTTGTCCACTCCTTCTTCTCAAGTGGTTTTCCTTCCTTATCCACCGGAGGAGTAAAACCTTCTTGTACACAAAACCAATTCATTATGTTAGTCATAAGAAAGTACTTCATCCTTACCTTCCAATACGCGAAGTCGCCGCATTCGTAGAAGGGTGGAATGGTGATGTCTTCTCCATAGAGATCCATTCTCTAGCTTTGCTCCCACGGGTGTTGATCCGATGAAGAGCGACCTCGCTCTGATACCACTTGTTAGGATCGTTCGTACTCGGCTAGAGAGGGGGGTGTGAATAGCCGCCCCCAATTGCTTGCGTTTATTTCTACAAATCAAAGTTAGCGCAGCGGAAAATACAAAGAAACGAAAGAGAAGAAAACCAAACCTTAACACAAGGATGTAACGAGGTTCGGAGATTAGGGCTCCTACTCCTCGGCGTGTCCGTAAGGTGGACGAGTCCAGTCAATCCGTCGGTGGATGAGTCCCCGGAGAACCAGCTAATACAAGCTCCTTCTGGGTGGAGAAACCTCGCCACAACACACTCTTGCAACAGCAAGTAAGGAGAGTACAGAAATACAAGGAAAGACAGCAAGAAATACAACAGTAAGAAAACTCTTGCTTGCCTTCTCTTCGACTGGAAGAAGCAGCAGCTCCAAGCGCCTACAACAGCAGGTGACCCAGCCAAAGGGAAGCTCACGCGAAGCTTCAACGCTTCAAGAACTCAGCAGAGCTCAGCAGCAGAAAGAAGAAGAAGGTTCGGAGAGGAATGAGTAGTTCTGTAGAGTCGCTCGAACCCTTATAAAACCTGCGAACCTTCGAACCTGCAAGCCAAAAGGCCAGAAACACAGGAGCCAAAAATAGCCTAGCCGTTGTCTCTCAACGGCTAGGGCCAGACCGATCAGGCATCGCCCTGATCGGTCTGGAGCTATCATGATCGGTCCGAGAGACCGATCAGGCCCCAGTCTGATCGGTCCCCGGACCGATCTCACCTCTCCTACAAAGAGGTGGCTGCGTCTCTGATCGGTCGTGGAGACCGATCAGCATGGTGCTGATCGGTCTCCAGACCGATCCAGCTGTTCTACAGAAAAGCGCCCAACTTTCTGTGCGTACCCTGATCGGTCCCGAGGATCGATCAGGACTCATGCTGATCGGTCCCCAGACCGATCAGATGACCTGGATCGATCCACTAATCGATCCAGCTCTTGGTTTTTGTCCAAACCAATTCCCACGCCTTCCACACCAATATCCGGTCAACCTTGACCTATTGGTATCTCATCCCTAGCATCTGGTCACTCTCTTGACCTGCTAGAATTCCTCGCCAAGTGTCCGGTCAATCCCTTTGACCTACTTGGACTTTCCTCAACACCAGATGTCCGATCATCCCTGATCCATCTGGATTTTCCCTTGCCTGGCTTCACTCACCCGGACTTTCACCTGGTTTCACTCACCAGGATTTCCACACTGCCTAACATCCCAGTTAGAACTTTCTCACTGCCTGGCTTCACTCACCAGGACTTTCCAACTGCCTAACATCCCAGTTAGGACTTTTCCACTGCCTGGCTTCACTCACCAGGACTTTCCAACTGCCTAACATCCCAGTTAGGACTTTCTCACTGCCTGGCTTCACTCACCAGGACTTTCCAACTGCCTAACATCCCAGTTAGGACTTTCCCTCGTGCCAAGCTCCCTGCTTGGACTTCTCCAGTGCCAAGTCTCCATACTTGGACTTTTCGCGTGCCAAGCTCCCTGCTTGGACTTTTCCAGTGCCAAGTCTCCATACTTGGACTTTTCGCGTGCCAAGCTCCCTGCTTGGACTTCTCCGTGCCAAGTCTCCATACTTGGACTTTTTCCCGAATCAGGTCAACCAGGTCAACCTTGACCTAAGGTTGCACCGACAATCTTCCCAAGTCAAACATCAAAATACAACTCGAGTCACGTCACCTCGAGTCGGGTCAACCAGGTCAACCTTGACCTAAGGTTGCACCAAGGTTGCCTCCCCCTTGGACATTGACTCCTATAATGTCCCCTTTGCTTGCATTGGAAGCACACCACGTGCTCCTTGCCCTTGCGTATCAGGACTCCGGTTTCCTTGACTTTTGGTGCCGGTGGAGTCTTTCTAATCCTCTTTGGACATTTACTTTTGTAATGCCCATATTCCCTACACTCAAAGCACATTATATGTAATTTACTTGAAATTAAGTTGCTTGAGTTACCTAGGGTTGAGGATGGATATAAGCTCTCTCCTTCATCCCTTCCGGAGGTAGAGGCTTCTTCTTCTTGCTCCAGTCTTGAAGAAGAACTCTCCTCCTCTTCTTCCTTAGATGTTGAGTAGCCCTCAACTTCTAATTTCATACCTCCATGATGTGAGCTACTTGGCTCACTTGACTCCTCTTCTTTACTTGAATTGGAGCTCTCCTCATAGAACTTAGCCAAGTTGTTCCACAACTCCTTGGCATTGTTGTATCCACCTATCTTACACAAGATATAATTAGGTAATGAAAATTCAAAGATTTTCGTTACCTCGTCGTTGATTATGGATTGGTGGATTTGTTCCTTCGTCCACTTCTTCTTCTCGAGAGGTTCTCCTTCTTTATCCACCGGAGGAATAAAACCTACTTGCACACAATTCCATTTTACTAGGTTAGTCATAAGAAAATACTTCATTCTTACCTCCCAATACGCGAAGTCGTCGCGATCGTAGAAGGGTGGAATCGTGACGTCTTCTCCAAGTTGATACATTCTCTAGCTCGTGCTCCCCCGGTGTTAATCCGACGAAGAGCAACCTCGCTCTGATACCACTTGTTAGGACCTTCGAACGTGGCTAGAGAGGGGGGGTGTGAATAGCCGACCCCAAATTCACGTTTCTTCCTACAATTTTAGTTAGCGCAGCGGAAATAAAAGATAGAAATGAAATAGGAGAATATCAAACCTCAAACGCGACAATATAACGAGGTTCGGAGATGATACTCCTACTCCTCGGCGTGTCCGTAAGGTGGACGAATCCTATTAATCCGTCGGTGGATGAGACCCCGAAAAACCGGCTAATAAAAACTCCTTTTGGGTGGAGAAACCTCGCCACAATCTCTCTTGCAACAGCGAGATCGGAGTACAAAGATAAAGCAAGAAGCCAAGAACAATATGAATGTAAAAACACTAGTTTGCTTGCCTTCTCGTCGACTGGTGATGAAGCAATCACTTCACGGATGCCAACAACAGCAGCAACTGATCAGTTGGAGTCCAGCCGAGGGAAGCTCAGACGAAGCTTTAGCAGTAGAGAGCTTAGCAAAGCTCAGATCGCAGGAGCAATAAGCAGTCCACTCCACTGTAGAGGCCCTCCACCTCTTGATTTATATGAACCTGCGAAGAAGAAGACACAAAAATCTAACCGTTGTGACTCAACGGTTAGACCTGGACCGATCAGGCTCCACCCTGATCAATCCAGGACGGATCTGATCGGTCCCAGACCGATCCCAACTCTCACAGAGAGTTTTGCAGAGCCCTGATCGGTCTGTGGACCGATCAGCCTATTGATCTGATTCTTACTGATTGGTCACCAGACCGATCAGATAACCCACAGAAAGCTGCTGTGTGGTTACTGATCGGTCACGAGACCGATCAGATAACTAAGGTATCACTGGATCGGTCGACAGACCGATCCAGACAGCTAAAGTATCACTGGATCGGTCAACAAACCGATCCAATGCCTCTGTTGGTTTTAGAGCTTCCCAGCCCTAAATCCTAACGCCTTCCTGGTCCAGAGAACAAGCTACCGAGCCCTCTCTGACCTAGTCTGGAGAACGAGCTACCGAGCCCTCTCGGACCTAGTCCGGAGAACGAGCTACCGAGCCCTCTCCGACTTCGTCCGGTCCAGAGAACGAGCTACCAAACCCTCTCTGACCTAGTCCGGAGAACGAGCTACCGAGTCCTCTCCGACTCCATCCAGTCCAGAGAACGAGCTACCGAGCCCTCTCTGACCTAGTCTGGAGAACGAGCTACCGAGCCCTCTCGGACCTAGTCCGAAGAACGAGCTACCGAGCCCTCTCCGACTTCGTCCGGTCCAGAGAACGAGCTACCGGGCCCTCTCTGACCTAGTCCGGAGAACGAGCTACCGAGCCCTCTCCGACTTCGTCCAGTCCAGAGAACGAGCTACCGAGCCCTCTCTGACCTCGTTGGCCAAGATTCCATGCTTAGATTTTTTTTCCCGTGCTAAGCTCCCTGCTTGGACTTTTCCATGCCAAGTCTCCATACTTGGACTTTTCCGTGCCAAGTCTCCATACTTGGACTTTTCCCGAATCAGGTCAACTCAAGTCGGGTCAACCAGGTCAACCTTGACCAAAGGTTGCACCCACAATCCCCCAAGTTCCTATTCTTGTCAAACATCAAAATACAACTTCTCTATTCTTGTCAAACATCAAAATATACCTCGAGTCAAGTCAACTCGAGTCGGGTCACCCAGGTCAACCTTGACCTAAGGTTGCACCAACAGAAACGTCATCTCTTCTTATGAAGATAACTGGTAAACCTAAAAAACTCAAATAATTAGTAATCTTCTGTGATAATATGAATATTATATACGATAATATCATGGAAAACGAGGGCTTGAAATTATCTAATATCGGGCACAACGTTAGGTCTGATATTCAATCATATCAGGCCTAACATGGGCTTGATATGAGATCATTTCAGGCCCTCGTTTGTCATGATTTACCAATAACCAGGACCATCAGCGGACCAACATAAATAAATATTAATATTTTAAAACTATTTTATTTAAATAAACTACTACTTCGTGCTTAAATTTTAGAATTATAAGTTGTACCTGAGAATCTAAAGGTTTGAGAACTTGAATCCTAATTTTAAAATATATTGACCAATATACCACGAATATGTTAGTTGCTACTCGGAATATTGTACTGATTCCCCTGTACAAAATTTTTGCACAAGTCCTGAACCATTCCTAATAATCTATTGTGTTCTTTAGAAATTAAATTTGGAATCGCAAACAGAACGTAACATTATTGATTCCAAATTCAACTTATCTGTTCTTAGAGGTTTAGACTTGGATCGCAAACGATGCTTAACATTATTGATCTAAATCCACCCATGTTACAAATTCGATTAAATATTTATTTTATAGATTGACTTTCAGGTTAAACATGGCGAGGCACTAGGCCTTCTTGGGTATGGGATCATCCACCACTTCCTAGAGAAAACCTTTCAACGAAATTCAATATTTAATCTCCTTATAGTAACCCTAGGCTTAACCAATAAGAACAATCGAATCACAAGTTTGAAAAACAAAAGAAACACAAAATCGAAAACATAAATTCGATAGCCTAGATTCATTAGCCTCTTGTGTTTGGTATTTCAAGATCTAAACAAAAGGATGAACTAGTTATGATGCGAAAACTAATAACTAATTATACTTTTTGTAGCTTATAGACCTCATGATCTTCTGTCGTATTCCTCTTCTTATCTCAGACGTCGTGTGGGCGACGATCTACCGAGACAAGAATCCATCCAAGCTTCCTTCTTCTCCAAGCAAGTTTCGGCCACCAATAATCTTCAAGAGATGAAGAACTTTCAGCCACCAACCAAGCTCCAAGGGATGCTAAGAAACGAAACCTCCTATCTCTCCTTCTTCCTTTAACAAGATCCGGTCACCAACCAAGCTCCTTGAGATGAAGATGCCACCGTCCACACAAGGAAGAAGAAGAGGAGAAGAAGAGGATGAGAGGGCCGGACACCACCAAGGAGTAGAAGAGAGGAATAATAGAAAATATGTTGTGAGGTGAGACACCTCTACCCTCTCTTTTATATTCCTTGGTCTTGGTAAATAAGGAAACTTTTAAACATAATTAAAACTTCCTTATATTCCTTGCCAATGACTAAAAAGGAAAGTTTTAAAACAAAAAATTAAAACTTCCTTTTTAATTCTTCAATGGTCGGCCCCTACAAGTCCTCCAATTAAGGAAAGTTTTAAACACAAAATTAAAACTTCCTAATTTGTTTCCGGAAATAAAAATTTCTCTTTACAAATTCCCTTCATGGACCTCATGGTTGGTTATAAAAGGAAACTTTTATAAATTAAAATCTCTCTATTAAAACATGTGGATGATTATAAAAAGGAAAGTTTTCTCCAAAATTAAAATATTTCTTTTAACTACAAATAAGGAAAGATATCAAACCTTTCTCTTAATCTTTTGTAGAAACTATAAAAGGAAAGATTTAATTTTAAAACTCTCTTTTAAATCATGCCTTCCACATAAGAAAAGATTTTAAAAATTAAAATCTCTTTTATCTTTATTGTGGTTGGCCACCTACTTGGGCTTCCAAGCTAGGCCGGCCACACCTCAACCCATCCAAGGCTTTGTTTTGGCCGGTCCTTGCTTGGGCTCCAAGCTTGGCTTGGCCAGCCACCTAAGGATGTGTAAGAAGGTGGATATGTGTGGGTATAAGACTTTATAAATAAGAGGCTACGACAGGGACCAAGAGGAGGAATTGGTTTTGGTCTCCCGATGAACTTGAGCTTCCCATGTTCGCCCCGAACACCCAACTCAAGTTCATCAATAATAACTCATACCACTAAAGAGTTATTATTGAACTACCGCACCAATCCCATATTACTATATAAGCTCCTTCTTATCATGAGTGTGTTAGTCTCCCTGTGTTTAAGATATTGAATGCCCACTAATTAAATGAGTTACTAATAACTCATTTTAATTAATATCTAGTTCCAAGAGTAGTACCACTCAACTTTATTGTCATGTCGGACTAAGTCCACCTGCAGGGTTTTCATGACAATCCTTATGAGCTCCTCTTGGGGACATCATCAACCTAAATTCCTAGGACACAGTTTTCTTCTATAATCAACAATACACACTATAAATAATATTATTTCCCAACTTATCGGGTCTATTGATTTATCGAACTAAATCGCACCCTTTGATAAATTAAAGAAATAAATATTAAGTATACGTGCTTGTTATTATATTAGAATTAAGAGCACACACTTCCATAATAGCGGAAGTCTTGTTCTTTTATTTAGTCAGTATAAAAAGAAACTACCTCAAATGGTTCTGCTCAATATACTCAGAGTGTACTAGTGTAATTTTATAGTCAAGATAAACTAATACCAAATTACATACGACTATTCCAATGGTTTGTTCCTATCCATCTTAGTCGTGAGCTACTATTTATAACTTATAAGGAACTGATAATATGATCTTCTGTGTGTGACACCACACACCATGTTATTTACAATATAAATTAATTGAACAACTACACTTAGCTTATAAATGTAGACATTTGACCAATGTGATTCTTTATTTCAAAAATAAATATTTACAAAAAGCTAGGCTTTTAGTATACACTCTAACAGAATATACTACATTTCTTGTATTTCCAAGAAAATACTAAAGAGTGACTACTTGATCATTGATATGTGTCGATGATATAAAATAATACATCCATGATGTCTTCCTTTCTTTGTGGATGTTTCAAAAAAATTGTTAAAGTGACCTAACACGTTGTTCCAATGTAGTTTCTGTCCCAACTAGTTCGACATTTGCAAATCCAATGGTTTCGAAGGTGATACCTTTGTGGATAATTTAACAGTAGAGGATGAACCACCCAGCCCACTTGCTTCTATTATTATGAAAGGAGAGTATTGACAGAAATCCTAAACTTCACAGCAGAGGATGAACCACCCAGCTCACTTGCTTCCGCTGGAAATGCTTGATGTCGCCTGATGGACACACGAAGACACTTAAGTAGTTTTTCGGTGGAGATGGTCTCGCAAATAAAATTGTGCGAAAGATTTTCGCTATCGGAGAGTTAAGAAAAGCACGTGGGTTGTACGGGTTGAGAGAAGGAGAGAGAAATATATTGACTCCATTAACCTCCAAACTATCAATAATATTTTTAAATTTAAATAATTCAAATATACTTTGGAAGCATTGAAAAATAAAATTAGGAAATATGATATTAGCAGGAGAGATATAAGAGAGATTTGATATTTTATAATACGTCTTTCGATATTTATAAAAGTATAATATATATATATATATATATATATATATATATATATTTTTTTTTTTTTTGATAAATAACATATTCTACCTATGCCTTCGGAAGCATTGAAAAATAAGATGAGGAAATATGATATTAGCAGGAGAGATATAAGAGAAATTTAATATTTTATAATACGTCTTTTGATATTTATAAAAGTATAATATATATATATATATATATATATTTTTTTTTTTTTTTGATAAATAACATATTCTACCTATGCCTTTCGATAAAATGTCGAAAAGACTTTCATAAAAAACCGAAAAACAAATTTAAAAACAGTGCACATCAGTTGCAGCAAAGATGAAGCCTTCGTATTCTTTCAGGTGGCTTTGTATCTAATAATTTTTATTTTTTTTTTAAGGAAAAGAGTTAATTAGAATGGGCATTTCTGTAGCGCACGTGGGAAGGTCATCATAGCAAATTATTTTGTATCTGAGAATTAAAACGATTAATCGTACCAATAATAACTAGATGGAAACGGGATGGATTCAAATCCGATTTGGACCTGTCAATCCGTTAAATTTTAATATATTATTATTATTATAATAAAAGACGGTTCAAAGTAGGTAAATCCATAATCTACTCCAAATTCATTTCTAAATTTGATCAACAGATTTAAATCTCCCTGTAACCCGTTTAATCAGATTTAGATCTATCCGAAACAAGACGGATTTAATACGGGACGAATTTACATCCAACCTATGGCCATCCCTCGTAAGACCGGAGAAAAAATAATTTGACCACTGGAATAAGCAATGGCCCACCGATCGAATGATATACTGAATCAGATTTGCTTTTTAATTAGAGAGAGATTCCGCCGCCAAACCATCCAATATCCCCTCTTGCGTGTCCAAATGCACACGCCACCCCAAGATTTTGACATGACTCATGCTCGGAAAAAAGCGAATACCGCACAGTCAAATGCTTCCATCGCCGTCGTTCTTGATAAACACGAAGGCCCACGATAAAATGCTCTCATCTCCGTCGTTCTAAGCACGAGGGATAATGGCCAACACCCATGCTAATTCAGCGGCGAGCAAGCTCAGCCTAAAGCTCCTCATCGACACGACCGCGCAAAAAGTCTTGTTTGCGGAAGCTGGCAAGGAGGTAGTGGACTTCCTATTCCGCCTCCTCTCGCTGCCTCTTGGCTCCATCGTGAAGCTCCTCTCCACGGACCGCTTGCAAGGCTCCATTGGCAATCTGTACAAAAGCATCCAGGAACTCAACGACTCATACCTTCAAAACAGCAAAGGAAAATCCATCCTCCTCAATCCAATTCGCTCCATCTCTGCCTCCCTGCTCCTCCCGGGACCTTCTTCCTCCTCTAAGAATGTTTACTTCCGGTGCGCCAATGTAAATAATTACTCTGGCTGCTATGGGTACGTTTCCAAAGTGAATGGAGCGCTCTGCCCCAAGTGCAATAATATCATGACTAAGCAAATGATATATGTGGGAGGTCATGAGGAGGACGATGAGGATCCAAACATAGGATTTGTGAAGGGAGTTGTGACGT
The DNA here is from genome assembly GCF_018446385.1 of Zingiber officinale. Taxonomy (NCBI): domain Eukaryota; kingdom Viridiplantae; phylum Streptophyta; class Magnoliopsida; order Zingiberales; family Zingiberaceae; genus Zingiber; species Zingiber officinale. The sequence continues at coordinate 161,357,297 of NC_055987.1, forward strand.
ATACTATCATGGACGATCTGACGGTGACGCCCATGTCCAGCATCTCTAGCATTACCCTCCTAAGTAAGTTTAACGTCAAGAATTTGGACGCACTTGTCGAGAGGACTGTGACACTAGGCTTCGACGAGGTAATATTGTTTATTCTTGTTAATCAATCTCTATTTCTTGGGAAAGAAAATAATCACACATGCTATACGTGATTTGGAGTGGCAGGCTCTGGAGGTGTTGGCGATCTCCTTGCGGTCGAAGAAGGTCCTCACCAGCGTGTTTCTTGGCAAGAAGTAACCCCATCGTCATGCAATTAACTACGGAACGGGTTGGTAGCATACAAAATTACATTTTGCTGTTTGTAATTAAAGACAGATATAGAATCTCTGCATTTTGGGGGCTTATTTTGGCAGCGCATGACAATGTTAGGGGAATGAAAAATACTAAACTATATATGATGTTTACTATGATCTAATGCTTTTAATTAAACTAGATGATCAGGTATAAAGATTTTGCATCCTACTCTTTTATCAACTTGAAGAAGTTAATCAATATTTTGTTACTACTACTCTTGAAACTTTTTTTTCTTTTTAGGTGAAGTATTCTGAATTGACATTTGCTGGAATTTGCCGAGGATAAGTAATGAGATGGTTTGAAATTACTAGAAGTAAGAAATGACAGCAAATGAACCACAACATTTGCATTAACCAATGGATCTGTGTTTCTAGCTCCTATGCATTCACTGTTGCGAATATGCCATAAAACATATATTTATTAATGATTACATAATTAAATAAAAAAAGTATTTATTTTATTATTTTATGCTTACTTATATAAAAATGAATGTTTATATAAAATTCACTGACTATGATTTTAATATATAAGATTATTATATATAACAGGATTAAAATTATGAATAATATATTTAAAATATCTTTGATCAATTAAGGTATAGGTTTTTAATTAGTAATTATTATTATAATATGTTGTCATTATGAATATGATAATCTCATTCGAATAGTCAGGGTAGTGACACTCAATAGAAATATTTTATATAATATGATTATATATGACAAGAACTAGATGTGATTAAAAATCTATATTTAAAGTATTATTACAAAGACTCGAATCAACATCGTTAAGATGATCATATATTGATCAATCTAAATCTTAAATAGTCATAGATTCTTTGTTTGTATTAACAAGTCTCTTGATTTGTTTGTTAAAATCTATTTTAATAATATGTATAACACTTATATTTTAGAGACTTAGTTATACATTCAATTGAGAATATGATTTATTGATACAAAATCCGTAACTTTTGAAAGGATACTAAAATGGTTCTCTTAAATGTTGATTTAACACTGAACAGTTTGAACACTTTAATTCATAATTAGATTATGAATTAATTGTTCATTGGTGAATCAATGGTACTTAAGGTTTTAGATACAAACAGAGAGGTAAAATGATAATTTTACCTAGCTCTATTTGTGAATCATGAACGAAGGTATAAGTACCCCGTCGTAGTTTTGATATGATTAACCAAGTCAAGTTAGGTTTTCTTGTCTTTTGATGTCTTGTGTCTAAGTGTGCAAGAATTTAGAAGCATAAGAAGTCAAGTGAAAGACGTAACTAGCGAGAAGGATGGTACGGGAGAGAGCCGACGGGTTTGGTGCGTCTGAGGGACGAGGAACTGTGGAAGAGTATTGATAACTAATATTTTAATGCATTCACTACAAGAAAACAGGGCTTTAGAGACAAAAAAATCTGTCTCTGAAAATCATTTTTCCGTCTCTAAAGAAAGTTTGAGACGGAATATTCCGTCTCAAAAATCCGTTAGTGAAAGCCTCGTAGCTAATTTTGAAACGGAAATATTCTGTCTCTAATTTTTGAAACGGATGAAAAAACTGTTTATAAATCTGTTTCAAGTTAACAAAATAAAATTAATTTCAAATGTAAATTCTGTCTCTAATTTTGTTTTAAATCTGTTATTAATCCTGTTTATAAATCTGTTTACAATTCTATTTATAAATCCGTATATAATTTTATTTTTAAATTTATCACTAAATATTATTATATTACATTTTTATATTTTTCATCAATATATTTAAATAATTCTTCATTTCAAATAAATTAAAATTATTAAAAAGAAATAACTTCTAATTCCAAATGTATTATACAATTAACATTAAAATAAATAAATATTTACATTATCCAAACAAATTTGACCAATAATCAAACTATAAAGATCAAATTTTCCTATATATAAATGATTTGTATATTCCATTTCTTGAATCATTTTCGAATCATTTCCTTGAGATTTTCTTCCCTCTATAATAACAAGTTTTTTTTCTCTTTCAATAATTTGTTCCTCTATCCTCGAGCTAATAACATGCATGCCTTCATTTTCTTCTTTTTGCCCTCCCTGTCTTCGAATTCCATGAGATAAATTGCTTCTCTTGTACAGATTAATGAACCAACCAATTTTGTTGAGAAAATCTAACAAATCAAAATATGAAACAAGTCTTACAATATCAGAATTTTTAATACAAATAAATTAAAATTATACAAAAGTCATAATCAATATCAATGATCACCCGCTAATTAGTCTATAGTTGTCAATGCTAAAGAATTAACAAGTCATGAAGACTCTTTTGGCTCTGAAACAATAGACATCACAAAACTATAAAAATTAGGTCAGTGTGAACAAATACTTAAGTAGGATTTTCTTCAAATTTGAATCTTAAACTTAGAATCTCTAAGTACATATAACAAAATCAAATACAAGATAATAGAAAATTTTGGATTCTAAGACTAAGATTTGAAAACGCAAAGCAACTATGAAATCAAACCTAATGAATAAAATACAATTGCAGAAAATAATAGTCAACATGAAGTAATTAACGAAACTAAGCATGGAACAAAACCTAGAGCATTAAAGAAACCTAATCTAACTTAACCTAATTGAATTTAAATGAAGACATAAAACTTAACAATTGAAAGAGCAATACAAAGCAAGAGTTAAGTAAACTAAGATGCATCAGATTGAGCCTAACTATTGAAAGAGACATTTCACCGAACTGAAATGAACACATGACATGCAAAAATTAGAACCTAACTACGGAACATTTTATCAAACAAGTTGGGTGCATGAAACAATTAAAGCCAAGTGCATGTATTCTAATTAAGGGAGATCAAGTTTGATATAAGCATTCAATAAGAAACATAACACACATCCAACATGATAAAAGAAACAACCTAATAAATCTGATCAGGTTCAGATTACTACCCTTATCAGCAGTTTGTGGCTCTTCCGACGATGATAAATCTGTCCAACAACCCTCACCGCCTCAGAATTCACCGATACATGATAGTGGCACAAATCCAAGCACAAATGGGGTCACCGCAGCAATGGATCTGCAATCTAGAAGATGCCAATCCGTTGATAAGTTGTGACGGCTGTCAAACAGGGAAGAGGAATAGAGATGACAACATCTCATACCTCCTTGTGGCTGATCGGATGGCCACGACACAATTGAAGGGGGCAACGCGTGGTAACCCCTCGCAACTGCTGATACGCGGAAGAACAACCCTACTCTCCTATGTACTCAGCTCTCCGACGGTGGCAGATGGAAGAGGAAGAAGTGGCAGCCGGTGAAAGAGATGGCGGCGACGCTAGCCGCCCAAAATTGCAGGTACTGTGGTCGGATGCGATGACGTCGGCTGCATCTAGGGCAGAGACGCAAGGGGAAAAGTAGAAGAGGATCGGGCCGCCTGATAGCCTAGAGAGCTTGGTGTTGGTGAGGCTCGCGGAGAGAAGGACTGCTGCCGGCGGTGCTCTGGTGACAATCGGCGTGGTGAGGACCTCCGCGACGAGGAGACGACGGCAGAGGAGGGAAGATGACGCGGAAGAAGAGAAAGGGGTGCTGGTTGGAGAAGATGAGGAGTAGAAGAAGAGCAGAGAGTAAACGGCGTGAGAGAGGAGGAAGAATCGGGGCGGCGACGAGATAAGGTGAGGAAGGATTCGACGATTAGGGAGGAATAGGGCACGGTGAGAATTATAACCATTATTTAAATTAGATAACTAGGTTTATTTTAATTAAAACCTAAGTATTTTCTTTTATCAACTCCTACTTAAATTGGGTATTCCAAATAGATTTTTCTCAAGTCTGCAAATGTGTCCCCTCCAATTACACCTTACGAGCTTCGAAAAATTCCTAAAAATGTCTAAAAATTCCGTTAAGATTATTTCCCAATTAAATCTTATCATTTAATTATTATTATTATTTTTTTATTTCCGTATTTTACAATAAAAGTGCACAATTATTAGTAAAAATCAATAAAAATAATAAGAATTCAGGGACTGTAGGGTGGACGACCTCACGGTGGCATGAGGGGGCTAATTGAAAAGGTCGCGAACCTTGCGGCCTTGAGAAGCAACTGTAGACAACCTTAAGTGGTTGCGATCGCCCTCACAACTACGGTCGGCCTCGCAGCTGCGAGCAACCTTTGCAGTCGTATAAGATAGCCACCAAGCACGAGAAAAATAAAATCAGAGGCGGGGGAAAAAGAATTTGTACCTGCTCTGATAAAGCCAAAGACAAAGCCAAAGCCAAATTAGGACGAGGAGAAAGGGTTAGAAAACCTAATTCATATTTATTTTTCTTTATAAAAAGTTATATATAATTTCATATTAAATTTGGTTTAAATTCTTTCTTGAAGTTTTTTCATATATTATATTTTATCAAAGTGAATATATTTACAATTTCATGTCTCTGATTTATATAAATATAAAACAAATTCTATTTTCGTTTAAAAATATTTAAACGATCACAAATTCCATTTATAATCCATATTTATTTTTTTAATAAAATTTATACATAGCTTCGTATCAAAATTTGTTTTAAATTTCTTTTCAAATATTATATTTCATTAAAATTAAACAAATTAATTATTATGTAACAAATCTGTATCTGATTTATATAAATTTGAAATAGATTTTATTTTTGTTTTAACTTTTAATTAATTTATAAACGAAATTTGTCACAAAAATTATACAGTCTTCTTTTATAATTCATATTTATTTTTTTTTATAAAAATTTATATGTTCGTTTCAAATTTGTTTTAAATTCTGTCTTAATTTTTTTTAAAATATATAATTTACTAAAATGAAACGGATTAATAATTTTGTATTAAATCTGTCTCTGATTTAGATAAATCTGAAACATATTTTATTTTCGTTTTAACTTTTAATTAATTTATAAACAAAATTTGTCACAGAAATGATACAGTCTCAAATTCTGTTTATAATTCATATTTATTTTTGTTTATAAAAATTTATATGTAATTTCATTTCAAATTTGTTTTAAATTCTATCTTAATTTCTTTAAAAAATATATAATTTACTAAAATGAAACGAATTAATAATTCCGTATTAAATCTGTCTCTGATTTATATAAATCTGAAACAGATTTTATTTTTGTTTTAAAAATCCGTTTATGATGTCCTGTTTTCTTGTAGTGATTATTTCTGCCATTAATGTTCATATTTTAATCCTTTCATATGATTAATTGTTGATTTTTGTCATGTTATTGAGTTGGATTCATATTATGAGTTTTGTTATAATTCTTCCTATTTTTATGGATTTCTACTTATAATTGTGCACGTTTATTTTTTAGGGATTGAGCTCTAAGTTGAACAAAATTGAATCTAAAGGCTTGAGTTAATGAGAAATCCAATATGAAGAAATTTGAGTCATTGGATCAAATCTGAAGCAAATTAAATGAAAGATTCATATCTGATTAATTCTAGCCGTTCATCAAGATCTGGTTGATTTTGGTCAATCTGTGTAGATCTGGCATGATCTGAGCCACTCATCTTGATCTATTCATCTTGACCATTCAATGGGTTCCAGTTGATCTCAACCATTCACTCAGATTTGATCTCATCCGCTCCATCAGATCTAGATTGATCAGGACCATCGGATCAGATCTGGGGAAATAAAATCCACCAAGCACGCAACTTCTTCTGCTCTCAGTTTCTGACTGAAAACAGGGGTGTCCACACGTGACACCTCCACCTTCTTCCTCCTTCACCAACGGCCAATGACCACCTCCGATCATTCATCGCCGTCGGCTGGACACCATCTCTTTCCCTCTTCTATTCACGGAGCTGCCAGGGAGCTCTTCCTCATCTCCGACGATCTTCTTCAATCGCCTCTCATCCAGGAATCCTAGCCACTGTCGGAGCTTTTCTTTGTTTCGGGTTAGAAGAGACGATTCGAAGGCCGATTCTCCACCTCCTCTCCATCTCAATCTACGCCACCTCTCTTCTCCACGTTCTGCAGTTTGCAACAGCTCCATCCTATCTCCATCGACAGTTCTGACTTTTTCACACAAATTTGGACAACAAGCTTCTTCTTCAATGGTTGATATGTTGATTTGCGTGGTTGATTGTTTGATGTTTCTATACTTAAGCTGTTCTCCCATGTTTTAGAGCATGTACTCATGTTATTTTGATTTATGCTCATAAGGTGTTCGACAAAATGCTTCTTCCAATAGTTAGGTTTAAATTTGTGCATTTTATTTTGCTTAATTCTTGTTTATCTTGTCTCTTTCAATTGCTATAAGTTCTGTTCTTTGTTTGGATGTAATTAGGTTAGATTAGATTTCTTTGATGCTCTAGATTTCATTCAATGCTTATTTTATGTTATTTTAATTTCCTTGCAATCATAGTTTAAGTTATACTAGATTTTCATACTTGCATTGCTCTTTTGTTCCTTAGGTTTAATTTTATACTTGTTTTGTTATTTCATATCATAGTTTAGAACTCAAACCCAACCCCTCAATTTTCATGTTAAAAATTCAAAGCAATAATCAATCCTGAAGATATCATCCTATCATTACATTCCTTGTGAGACGATCTGTGTCATCTCTATACTACATGAGTGTAGAGGGGTTCGGTAACTTTAATTATAATTTGATAAGCTCCCGTAGTATGACACGAGAGCCCGTATCAAATACGCTGGTGGATGAGAAGGAAGCGTGTGGCATTTCAGAGGGACGAGAAGCTGGAGCGGAAGGTTGCTCGAGAAGATAAAAAAAAAAAAGGTTCAAATGAGCCCTATTGCTAGATGACTAAAATAACCAAGCTAGCAGAGTACACTGGCGAGCGAGAAGGAAGCGCACAATATTTTCGAGGGACGAGATGCTGGAGCGGAAGATTGCTCAAGAATGCCGGAAAATGGGTTTGGGTGAGCCCTATTTCGGATGGACGAAATCATCCAAGCAAGCGGAGCCGGAGCAGAAGACCCAAACAAAAAGTTTACTTGTAGTTGACTCTGGTCCTGACACTTAGAACAATTCCAAACGCACGAACCAGTTCGGGTACCGAGGGTGCCCTTGGTGTGGATCAAGTTTAATACAGTCTGGGCGCCCAGAACGGGTCTAAGTGCTTGAACCAAAAAGGTTATCGAAATATCAGCTGACACGATCCTTTACGACAAGCATAAAAGTTTATCCACGCCCAAGCGCCCGGAACCCTTCTAGGCGTTCGGATCAACTCTATAAATAGAACCTTGATCTCAGTAGTTTAAAAACAACACTTGTAATTGATTCCCTTGTTTATTCTACTATTGTGTGAGTGCTTTAACTGCTGTAAAATACTTCTCTGCCTGAAGGAGATTTATAGTGGGCTTTCAATGTCTTGGATTAGCAATCCTCTGATTGCAAACCAAGTAAAATTTATATGTATCTTCTTTTCTTGTAATTAGTTTATTTTTGTACAAGTGTCTATTTATTTTAATCAAGTCATAAAGATCGAGAAAAGTATTCTTGTTTTAAACTGTGCAGGGTAATTCACCCCCTTCTTGTCTATCATAAGGGACCAACAGGTTGATCAACATGTAATAATTATATCAATAGATTGTTCAAATCTTTTGAGTAAACACGTTTCATAATTCTCAAGAGTGTAATTTCAAATTTTAATGGAATAATCTTGGAGTTAATAAATTAGATAATTAATTAAAGGATTTTAATTAATTTTATCCAAATTTATTCAAGCTTAAAATTATGGGGTCATGCCCCCAAATCATCTTCATTTAATCAGGATGAATACTCTTAAATAATTAATTTAATTATTTATTTATTTGTACAAAATTTATTAAATAATAAAATTATTTATTATTTAAACTAGAGGGAATATTTGATTTGTAATTTGATTACAAATAAAATATAAAATGGAGAAATTAAATATTTAACAATATGATATTTTGAAAGGAATAAAAAGATAATATTTTGGATAATATAAATCACTCTCTCCCACTTTATAATAGAAGTTCCCCTTTCTCTCTCCCACATTTTATAATATATGTTTTACTCTCTCTCTCTCTTATGTACATGTCCCATAGTGGTTTTTAAACAAATGGATATTAGAAACAACGATAGATAAAAAAAAAAAACTCAACATATCTTTACAACTCTCGTGTAATGTACCATTAATAAACATGAGTAGTAAAATTAGAGGAAGGAGATGAGTAGTATAGGTTGGATTAAAATCCTAATTCACTCCACGTAAGCAGATCGCTGAAGAAGATGACTTAGGTTTAGGATATGACATGAGGGAAGAGAGGGGAAGAGGGTTTAAGGCTCTGGTTTTGAAAACCAATGACGTGAATTGATCCTGTCTAAAGGCGATAAGATGGTGCGTTGGCTCCAATAGGTGGTTGCTCGACGAACAATAAGCTTCTTAAGATCTAAAGGAAACTTGTCAACGATCCTACACACAGTCAGATGAGCAAATAAAGTGTTAGTGACCTAAAACTGAGGTGAGAATCCCTAGCTAGGCCCTCCGACGCTCAAGTCAATTTCCTCACTCGAAGGTGGGAGAAGAGTAGTAACAAAAAAATGCAAGAAAGTAGGGTTTCAGATGTAGATGTTTGTGTTGCGTACCTTGACAGCGGAGAGGATTCCCCTTTTTATACCACCTTACATAATCTCCGAGATCTTAAGATGGTCCCTAGTTTGTTAGAGTTTGTTAGAAGATGAGAGAAGTACAACCCAGACGTCGTGCAATAATCATCTAAGAAATCTTTTTTCTAGCCCAGATGTACCTCCTTTGTCGTTTATAACTTGGGCCCCTAATGAAATACTCAAAGGAGTGTATTGTTGTAACTGATTAATTAATTAAGAAGCTTTGAGGGAATATTTCCCAACTTGTTCGCCAGGCTATCATAAGGTTGTCGACTACTTGTCTGCTAAATATATCTTGACCGGTCATTAAGCCGGTCGTATATTGAAAATACCTTCTATTAAATATATCCTGGCCGATTATTAAGCCGGTCGTATTTTGAAAATACTTTCTGTTGAATATATCCCAGCCGATCATTAAGTCAGTTGTATATTGAGAATATCTTCTGTTGATTATATCCCGGTCGGTCATTAAGTCGGTCGTATATTTAGAGTACTTTTAAGCTCGTTCGGGCTTTGCCCAGTCGAGCACACACAGGCAACCTTACGTTCATTCGACCTTCACTCGGTCAATTATATGCGAAGAACTTTATAAGGCTGAGTACCTTAAAGCTCGTTCAGGTTTTTCCTGGTTGAGTGTACATAGGTGACCTTATGTTCATTCAGCCTTCGCTCGACCGATCGTATGCTAAGAACTTTATAAAGTTAAGTATCTTAAAGCTCATTCGGGTTTTGCCCGGTCAAGCATACATAGGTGACCTTATGTTCGTTTGTCCTTCATTGGGTTAATCATATACTAAGAGATTTATAAAGATGAGTACCTTAAAGCTCGTTAGGGTTTTGCCCGGTTGAGCACACATAGGCAACCTTATGTTCAATCGAGTTTATAACCGGTCACGTAGGCCCACCACAAAGACCTACCTAGGCCGTAGCAAACAGCTCACGGTAAAGGCACATTAAATCTGTTGATAGCTGGTCACTTGTGTTGGGACCTTGACGTCCGCTAGAGGGGGGGGTGAATAGCGTCTCACCCAAAACTTTACTTCCTATAATGTTAGTGCACAGCGGAATACAAAAGCAAACTAACAAATACGAAAGTTAACCTAAAACAAGAAGGAAGAAGACAACAAACCAAACACAAACCCTAACACAAGGCGTGTACGTGGTTCGGAGATAACTTGCTCCTACTCCACGGCGTGTCCGTAAGGTGGACGATCCCTCAATCCGTCGGTGGATTAGTCCCCGGCAAACTCCGGCTAGCTCAACCTCCTTGTGGGTGGAGAAACCTCACCACAACTCCAACCAAGACCTCTTGGCACACAAAGATCTCTTGAGCACTTTGGTGACTACTAATTAGGCTTTAACCAAGTCTAATTTCGTCACCTTGGCCGGCCATACCAAGCTCTTTCTTATAGAGCTTGGAACAAATCAGAACCTGATTTGCCCGTTACCAGTCGACTGGTCAATGCACCAGTCGACTGGTGCCAACGGCTCTCTGCTACAGTGCATCAGTCGACTGATACAATCATCAGTCGACTGCTACAGTGTTGCTACAGTAACGCTACAGTACTGCTACAGTAACGCTATAGTACTGCTACATTGAACCCTGATTTTAGGATTTTGCCTCGAGTACATTCACTCAGCACTCGTTCTCGCCCGACCAACCTAGACCTAGCCTTCTAGCCTCCTCCATCAGCCTCGCGTCCCTCGAATGTCTCCCCATCCTTCACGTCTTGCCTTCTGGAGCTTCCTTCGGCCTTGCCCATATTGTCGGGTCTTCCTTTGCCAAGAGGCTCCTCACCTCCGGGGCTTCATCCATTGCCAAGTCACACTTGGACTTACGTTGCCAAGACTGCATGCTTGGACTTACACCGCCAAGACTCATTCTTGAACTTTCCTCCTTTGCCAAGATCACACTTGGACTTTCCTTGTTGTACCTGTATCCTGCACACTCACAATGCATATCAAATACAACAATAAACCTAACTTAAACCTTTGCCCAAACATCAAAACCTAGGGCACCTAGATTGCTTCAACAACTTGCTCAAAGTGACTTCATGTGGCTTATAGGTGGCAGTGGTGACCTGAGGCCCATGGGTTGGGAGAGACTAACGACGATCACTTGGTGCTACTGATGGCTCCTAGACACAGGAGAGTGGCAGATCAGGAGCACACGTGATAGATTATGGACAGCAAGGGTGAAATATGATGAGTATAGACACAGATCAGGAGGACGACACATGAGCAACATGGACACAGATCAGGCGCGATGCTCGTTGATACCTCAGCTTAGTAGGTGGTTACCAAGGATGAGCATGTAGCTAGCATGCATAGTAGAGTGTTCAAGAGTTGGTACATGAGTGAGCACATGTACACGATCATGGTTCCTCTTCCAGATTTGACAGTTCGTCAGACATGATATAAGAGGCTCTAGGATCATTTTGTATGATTGTGCATTTTGATGATATATATTTCCTTTTTTTTTTAAAAAAAAAGTTTATAACCGGTCGGTCTTATCTGAGCATCCTACTCGGGAGACGCCTGGGCATGCTTTCAAGACTTTGATATAGGGTGATCAACAGAACCAGGTAATAAACATCACCCTGTCCCAACCTTGATCGTTACCTCACCTTGACTTTAATATCCCTATCAATTCTTGAATCCGCTTGTCATAACCCGTATCACTAGCCTCAGTTTCAAGTCTAGTCGAAGAAGATGTAATCGACTGACTGACTCAAGTTCTAGTCTCGTTTACTCTTATTTGTGAATTAATTTTTTTACAAGAGTTAACTTTTCCATTCTCCTTTTAAAAAATGATGACCCAATTTTAAGATTAATGAGCTACAACAATCTCGTCAACAGTTAAATCATATGATGGAGATTGCTTACTTCAAAGGGTGTAGCCCTTGTAGAGCCGCTATAGGAAAAGGAATTCCAATGTTCTTTATGAAGGAAAATTGAAGAACATTGGCTGACCGCTAAATCTTGGGTCCGCACTGAGACATCGTTGAAAATAAAAACCTATTTAGATCTAGAGAGCCAAACCAAAGCCATGATCTTTTTTTTAAGGAAAATATGAATCTTCCTTGTCCCTTGTAATCGAAGAAGCTAAAGCTAAGGATTAGTTGATCGTGCAATAGCAACGAAACCTAAAGTTAATCCAAGATAAATTGGCGGAAGCTCAGATCATGATTATAAAAGAAAAGGAGAAAATGGAGCATGCAGAGCATCTTTGTGCTAGGTGTCGAGCTTGTGTCTGAAGGCGATGAGATGGTCTGCTGGCTCAATAGGTGGTTGCTCGACGAACAATAAACTCCTCAAGATCTGAAGGAAACTCCTCAATGATCTTGCGCACAGTCAGACTAGCCAATAAAGCATTAATGGCCTAAGTCCGGGATGAGAATTTCTGGCTAGGCCCTCCGACGCTCAAGTCAATTTCCTCACTCGAAGGTGGAAGAAGAGCAGTAATAGAAAACTACAAGAAAGTAGGGTTTCAAATGCAGATGTTTGTGTTGCGTACCTTGACAACGGAGAGGATTCCTCTTTTATACCTCTTTACATAACCTCCGCAATCTTGAGGTGGTCCCCGATTTATTAGAGTTTGTTAGAAGATGAGAGAATTACAGCCTAGATGTCGTGCAATAATCATCCGAGAAATCTTTTTTCTAGTCCAGATGTACCTCCTTTATCATTTATGACTTGGGCCCCTGATGAAATCTCAAAGGAGTGTATTGATGTAACTGATTAATTAATGAAGAAGCTTCAAGGGAATATTTTCCAACAAGTTAGCCAGACTATCATAAGATTGTCGACTACTTGTCTGCTAAATATATCTCGATCGGTCATTAAGTCAGTCGTATATTGAAAATACCTTCCGTTGAATATATTCCGACCAGTTATTATGTCGGTCGTATATTGAAAATATCTTCTGTTGAATATATCTCGATCAGTCATTAAGTTGGTCGTATATTTAGAGTACCTTTAAGCTCAATCAGGCTTTGCCCAGTCGAGTGCACACAAGCAACCTTACGTTCGTTCGACCTTCGCTCAGTCGATCATATGTTAAGAGCTTTATAAGGCTGAGTACCTTAAAGCTCGTTTGGGTTTTGCCCGGTCAAGTGTACATAGATAACCTTATATTCGTTCGTCCTTCGCCGACCAATCGTATGCTAAGAGCTTTATAAAGTTGATTACCTTAAAGCTCATTCGAGTTTTTTCTTGGTCGAGTGTACATAGGTGACCTTATGTTTGTTTGGCCTTCACTCGGTCGATCGTATACTAAGAGCTTTATAAAGCTGAGTACCTTAAAGCTCGTTCAGGTTTTACCTAGTCGAGCGCACACAGGCAACCTTATGTTCGATCGAGTTTATAACTGGTCGTCTCTATCAAGCATCCTACTCGAGATATGCCCGGACATGCTTTCAAGACTTTGATATAGGGCGATCAACAGAACTAGGTAACAAACATCACCCTGTCCCAACCTTGATCGCCACCTCACCTTGACTTTAATATCCCTGTCATTTCATGAATCATATCACTAGTCTCTCCCTCAAGTGTAGTCGAAGGAAGTGTAGCCGACTGACTGAACACAAATTCTAGTCTCATTTACTCCTTATTTGTGAATTAATTTTTTTACAAGAGTTAACTTTTCCATTCTCCTTTTAAAAGAGGATGATGTTAGTGAGAGCCCTAGAGCTGATCATGTGATGATTGTTGTATGGACTCGATGTATCATATTCCTATAAAGGTATTTCTTTATGGTTATTATACTTACGTGTATTAGTGCCAAATAATTGAGTATAATAGCGTCCTTGAGTAGAAGGTTCTTATTTATATCAATCGATTGGTTGAATTAATAATGAGATGATATAGAGAACACAACTCTTAATCATTCCTAGTCAAGTATTAACATTCAGGGACAATGTTAATGCGATAAGACTAGCATGTAGGTCAACTCGATGACTTGATCTCACAAGTCATGGATATTAGATATCAAGTTGACACATGGGTATGCATTGGAGAATGTATACTGAATGACCCGCCATGAGAAAGTATCATGAATCGTTATATGAGTGTCATATACTTTCTCATGTGACTATTAGTATGACTATCAGTCCTTGGACCTGAAGTCACAATGGTTCCCTACATAAAGAGTTGCATACTTTGGCTTCGTCAAATGTCACCCGTAAATGGGTGGACTATAAAGGTGACTACTGGGTATGTAACAAATTATGCGAAGGGATGTGAGTGATGTAGATGAGATCTATCTCTCCTATATGACAGGAGTGACATCATGATTCTTGATAGAGTGAGACCACTAAGTGCATGGCCATGCCCAAATAGGTCAATATGAGATAATGAGCTCATTTGATTAGAGTCAGTCTACTTGGAGTTCAAGACATAAATTGATTAGAGGATGACACGGTCTATGCCTCAATTGATCAATTTAGGTGTCAAGGATAGAAGGACATTGTCACATATTGTGAGAGTCACAATTAGTAGTCACAATGGTGATATTGGATCTCAACATTCTTGTAACTTGGGTAGTAATTATGTGTTGCTAGATACCGTTCATTACTTATGTTTCTAAATGGGTTTAGGAGCATTACCAACGTTACAAGAACCTATAGGGTCACACACAAAGGACAGTTAGATGGAGATTAGGTTCATATGATGGACCAAGAGGATTAGGTTCATATGATGAACCAAATTGTATTAAGAGTAATCCAAATTAGACTAATTGAGTTGGACTCAATTTGATTCATGTGTCGAATGATTCTAGTTTAGGCTATGATTCATTGAGTCAATTTAAACCAATGAATAGAGATTTATTAAATTAAATTGATTTGAATCAAAGGTTAGATTTGATCAACCATGGGAGATAAGAGGTCAAGTTTGACTTGACTTGAGAGAGAAGATGAAGGGTCAAGTTTGACTTGACTAAATGCCACCTCATTGTGACTTGGCATGGGTCGGCCAATGATGATGTTCCACATCATCAAGGCTACATCATTATGTGCCACATCATGAGGAAGACCAAGAGCCATGACTCTTGGTATTACATGGAGGTATAAGATGCTCCATTAAGTGGCCGGCCACATAAGATGTGCATTCAAGGCTTCTTCCTCTTCCTTCTCTCTTCTTGTTCTCTCCCTCTCCTCCATTGTCGAGACCTCTCAAGAGTGCTAGCATGCTCTAGGTGGGTTTTCTCCATCTTTTGTCCGTGTGGATACGTGTAGAGGAGTGTACACTTGACACTCTACGAGATCCGGCAACCATTTGGACGAGCGGGATAAGCGAGGGCATCGCTACAAGGGTAAACCTTCTTTTCATGTAGATCTAAGGTAGATCTAGTGTAGACAAACATGTTCATGAATATTTTATTTTTATTTATCTTCGGATGGATTCGTGGCTAGCTTCGGGGTTTCCGCAATACAAAAAGCGATTTTTGCGGCTCGAAAGTGTAACAGTGGTATCAGAGCCACATGCGAAGCTTGTACATGTTTGTATTTGTTATTATGAAAAGGGTTTCAAATCTGTAAGTTTCTGTAATTTTTCTACTTTTATAGATTTTGTGAGTATTTTTCTTGTAGAGGCGAAACAACAAATGTTTGGACACTTGTAGGCTTCAAATACCAAGAAAAATCTTCCGAAACGGCAAGGTTTCGCCCAAATAAAATTATTTTTTTGGGGGGACAGCGGCTTAAGGTGCTATTAGATCAGTTTGGGACACTCACGATATTCATTTCGCGAGAAGGGGTGCTGCCCCTAACCCCGCAAGGGGCATTGTCTCATGATCGCGCCCGAAAATCACTAAACGGGACTACCGAGAAGGTGTGACTCATAAAATTGATAAAACAGTAGTAAAATTATAGAAATTTATGTAAAATACATAATTTAGTATTATGTATGATATTATGATGGTCATGGCCCAAAAATCCCAATGTGATTGGTTAAAATTGTGTTGTAATTCATAACATGACATGCACGCCATTTTTTGTATTGTGCGTGTTGTATATGATATGCGACCTGCGCGTCATGCCTCCTTATTATGTTCCTGTTGTAAATAGATTTTAGACTCGAATGTAACTCGAGTTTCATATTTGTAATGTACAAAATGAAGCGATGGAAGGTCCACTCAAGAAGGAGTTACAAGGAGGGTGCAGTCAACACATGGCGGTCAAAAGGATGCGCTTGAAGAAGTCGTTGACCCTAGGTTGACCGTCTGATCTTTTCATTGGCTTGAGAAGATCGTAGTAGGGCCATGACCTCATCATGAATTAATTATCTATCATTGTTTGTGTGTATGTGATGCATGCTAATGTAGGGTAATTAGTGTCTTAATGCGTATATGATACACATACATAATTAGATTAAATTTTAATCAAGTCAACTCGAAATGCCTACCAAATTTTGATACCCATCACTACCTCGATCATTTGTTGTTGTTGAATCTTTCAAAGCATAGCAACGCATATTATCTTGGTAGGGTGCGGAGGGACAATCTTGGTCTCGCCTATCAAAGCTTGGGTGAGAACAAACACAATTAGATTGAGTATAACTAGTTAACTCAATTGGATTGGGTAAAACTATAGGCATTTTCCAACGGTTGGGAAGATAAAATAAAGATCACATTTATCTTGATCCTATAAACAAGAGTTGCATAAAGATGTAATTGATAATTAGTTATTTACCGATCATACTAAGTCTTGGGTGATTTAGCCAAAGCTAACTCAAGGCGTAGTATGATGTGGATCTTGTCCCGCAAGAATTCAGTGTGAGCATCATTTAGTTAAAGACCTAATTAAATGATAAGTGGAATATGATATTTACTTTATTCTTTATTTATGTTGTAGATTGCCATGTCGACGAACACGAACATTTTCTCCCTGCGTTCTGTCCTTGACAAGGATAAGCTCAATAGAGCTAATTTCTTGGACTAGTACAGGAATCTGAGAATCGTTCTCACACAAGAAAGAAAACTGTACGTCCTGGAGCAGCCCATTCCGGAGGCACCTCCTGCCACTGCCACGCGAGCCGACCGAGATGCTTATAAGAAGCATCAAGATGATGCATTAGATGTGTCATGTCTCATGCTCGCAACCATGAACTCTGAGCTTCAGAAGCAACATGAGTTGATGACTGCTTATGATATGGTTGAATATCTTCGTCAACTATGTCAAGGACAAGCAAGGCACGAGGGATTCGAGATCTCTAAGGCACTGTTTCAGTGCAAGATGCAAGATGGGGCTCTCGTAGGCCCATATGTACTCAAGATGATTGGGTACATAGAGAACCTACAGAGGTTGAGATTCCCACTTGGCCAAGAACTGACCACTGACTTGATCTTGCAATCCTTGCCAGAAAGTTACAGTCAATTTGTCATAAATTACAACATGAACGAAATTGATAAGCCACTGCCTGAGCTGCTAAGCATGTTGCGAACTGCTGAGCTCAACCTTAAGAAGGTAAAGCCCAACTCCATTTTGATGGTGCAAAAGCATAAAGGCAAGGGCAAGCCTAAAGGTAAGAGAAAGTCTCAAGCCAAGGGCAAAGGCAAGGTAATGAAACCTAAAGGAGGAGTTGCCAAGGATGTTACCTGCTTCCACTGCTGTCAGACCGAGCACTGGAAGAGGAACTGCAAAGGATACCTGGAAGATCTTAAGAATAAGAGAAATGATATTTCTACTTCAGGTATATATGTTATAGAAGTCAATCTTTCTATTTCTTCATCGTGAGTATTAAATACCGAATGTGCTTCTCACATTTGTACTAATGTGCAGGCGCTGAGAAATAGCAGGACATTGATGAAGGGCGAGGTGGACCTACGAGTAGGCAATAGAGCACGGGTTGATGTTGTTGCTGTAGGAACTTACTTTCTATCTCTGCCCTCTGGGCTTGTACTAGAATTAGATGATTGTTGTTATGTGTCTGCTCTCACAAAGAACATCATTTCAGTTTCTTGTTTAGACAAGAAAGACTTTTTATTTATAATAAAGAACAAATGTTGTTTCGTTTATTTGAAAGATATGTTCTATTGTAGTGCACCTTTGATGAACGGACTCTACATTCTAGACTTAGAGAACCACATCTATAACATAAGTACCAAAAGGTTCAAGTCAAATGAAATGAACCGAACCTATCTCTGGCATTGTCGCTTAGGTCATATAAATGAGAATCGCTTATCCCAACTTCATAAAGATGGTCTGCTGGACTCATTTGATTTTGAATCATATGAGACATGCGAGTTATGCCTACTGAGTAAGATGACCAAGACTCCCTTTAGTGGACATAGCGAAAGAGCAACTGACTTATTAGGATTTATACATAGTGATGTATGTGGCCCTTTCAATATCACTGCCAGAGGTGGTTATAGGTACTTCATTACATTTACTGATGACTTCAGTAGATATGGTTATGTGTATCTGATGACACATAAGTCACAATCCTTTGAAAAATTCAAAAAATTCAAGAATTAAGTACAAAACCAGCTAGGCAAGAGTATTAAGATACTTCGATCAGATCGAGGTGGTGAATATCTTAGCCATGAGTTTCGTGACTATCTAGCTGAGTGTGGAATTCTATCCCAACTCACTCCTCCTAGAACACCACAGTGGAATGGTGTATCCGAAAGGAGGAATCATACCCTATTAGATATGGTACGATCTATGATGAGTCACACAGATCTTTCTATATCTTTTTGGGGATATGCTCTAGACACAGCAGCCTTCACACTTAATCGTGTTCCATCCAAAGTTATGATAAAGACACCATATAGGATATGGACTGGGAGAGATGCCCAGATATCTTTTATGAGGATTCGGGGTTGTGATGCTTACGTTCGACGTCAAGTGTCAGACAAACTGGGACACAAATCCGATAAGTGCTATTTTATAAGATATCCCAAGGAAACGAAGGGATATTACTTCTACATTCCCAGCCACCACAAAGTGTTTGTGGCTAAGACTGGGATATTTCTAGAAAAAGACTTTATTTCTATAAAAACTAGTGGAAGTACGTTTGATCTTGAAGAAGTTCAAGATATGGACTATAGCACTGAAGCCTTGATGGAAGTTGAACTGGAACCACAAAATGTTGTGGATGATGAGGTTGTTGCACAAGGAGTTGAGGAACAACAACCAGTTCAAGTAGACCTACCTCTTTGCAAGTCTGACAGGGTATGTCGTCAGCCTGAGAGATATTCATTTCTCTTGTCTGACCATGACGACGTTATGCTCGTTGAGAATGAGCCTACCTCCTATCAGGAAGCTGTGATGAGAACAGATTCTGAGAAATGGCTAGAGGCCATGAGATCCGAGATAAAATCCATGTACACCAACCAAGTATGGACTTTGGTTGATCCACTTGAAGACGTCAAACTCATTAGGTATAAGTGGGTCTTTAAGAGAAAGACTGACATGGATGGACTTATTACCTATAAGGGTCGTTTGGTAGCTAAATGTTTCAAGCAAATTCATGGTATTGACTATGATGAAACTTTTTCTCCAGTAGTGATGTTTAAGTCCATTCGGATCATGTTTGCTATTGCAGCATACCACGATTATGAGATTTGGCAGATGGATGTCAAAACCATGTTTCTGAATGGAAACTTACTCGAGGATGTGTACATGACACAACCTGAGGGGTTTGTAGATCTACTGCATACTGGCAGAGTATGCAAGCTGTATAAGTCCATTTATGGACTAAAGCAAACTTCTCGGAGCTAGAATCTTCGATTCGATGATGCGTTCAAACAGTTTGGTTTCATCAAGAATGAAGATGAACCCTGTGTCTACAAGAAGGTTGTTGGAAACACAATTGTCTTCCTTTTATTGTATGTGGATGACATACTACTCATTGGAAATGATATCCCTTTGCTGCAGTCTGTAAAGACTTGGCTGAGGAATTGTTTCTCAATGAAGGACTTAGGTGAAGCAGCCTGTATTCTAGGCATAAAAATCTATAGAGATAGATCTAAGAGATTGCTTGGCCTAAGTCAAAGTACATATATTGACACGGTATTACTACAGTTTGCCATGAAGAATTCCAAGAAAGGATTTCTGCCGATGTCACATGGTGTGAGTCGTTTGAAGACTCAAAGTCCCTCTTCTAGAGTGGAGAGAGACCGCATGGATAAGATCCCTTATGTTTCAGCCATAGGATCTATCATGTATGTCATGCTATGTACTCGTCCTGATATTTCGTATGTTTTGAGCATAATGAGCAGATACCAGTCAGATCCAGGTGAGTGTCACTTGATAGCGGTCAAGAATATTCTTAAGTACTTGAGAAGGACTAAAGAATATTTCTTGATATTTGGAGGTGATGGCGAGCTAGTTGTAAAGAGTTACAGTGATGCCAGCTTCCAAACTGACCAGGATGATTATAGATCGCAGTCTGGGTTCGTGTTTTGCTTGAAGGGTGGTGTTGTGAGCTGGAAGAGTTCGAAGCAGGACACAGTTGCTGATTATACAACAGAGGCCGAGTATATTACTGCATCAGATACAGAAAAGTGTTGGAACCAATTATGTAGCTAGAGGGGAGGGGGTGAATAGCTTGGCTCTCTCGTCGTGCTCTTCATTGCTTGTTTCTTCAAAGATATGCAGCGGAAACTATAAGAAACAATATATACAATGCTAACACAAGGATTTACTTGGTATCCACCTCAAGAAGAGGTGACTAATCCAAGGATCCACACACACGAGCACTCTCCACTATGAAAACACTCCTTTACGGTAACTACCGAAGGCGGAGAAGCCTTTACAAACTCACACAACAAACAAGAAGAGAAGAAGAAGCAGATACAAGTAAATCTTACAAGATTGTGTACAATAAGCCCTAGCTAGCTTCTTTCTCTTGCTTGGGATGCCTCTTGACCTTGGAAACGCTGCTCCAAGAAGCTTCAAGAACTGGCGGTGAGATCTGGAGAAAACCCTAAAGGATTGTTGTGGTCGTGGAGAAGAAGGTCGAGAGAACTTACGAGAGAAACACTCGCCGACAGCTATATCCTGCGCCAACGGTCTAATCCCGATCGATTGAATTGCTCCCAATCGATCGGGGAGGCTTTGGATCGATCGGTCGATCCATCCAGAGCGCCTCTATGCTCTCGAAAATTGTCTGGATCGATCGGCTGATCGATCCAGGGCTTATCGTGCGAAATTGCACCTCCCAATCGATCGCCCGATCGATCGAAGGCTCCCAATCGATCGGGTGATCGATTGAGAGGCTTTCTGTTCGCGTGACACTTCTCCCCAATCGATCCACCGATCGATTGGGAGAAGGCTTTATTGTGGGGACTCTCCCAATCGATCGACCGATCGATTGGGCATGAGCCAATCGATCGACTGATCGATGCAGCTCTTGTTTTGGTCCAAAAACAAGTCCAAAGTCCCCTAAACTAACATCCGGTCAACCATAACTTATTGGTACATCATGCCTAGCATCTAGTCACCCTTGACCTGCTAGACCTCCCTCACCAAGTGTCTAGTCAATCCCTTTGACCCACTTGGACTTTTCTCCTCGTGCCAAGTGTCCAGTCATCCTTGACCCACTTGAACTTATCTCCACCAGGTGTCCAATCAACCTTGATCCATCTGGATTTCCTGTGCCATGTATCCAGTCAATTCCTTTGACCTACTTGGGCTTCCCAACACCAGATGTCTGACCTAACTTGATCCATTTGAATTTCCTGTGCGTGGCTTCACTCACCAAGACTTTCCTTCTGCCTAGCTTCACTCACTAGGACTTCTCATTTGCCTGGCTTCACTCACCAGGACTTTCCATACTGTCTAACTTCACTCACTAGGTCTTTCACCTGGCTTCACTCACCAGGACTTTCCATACTGCCTAGCTTCACTCACTAGGTCTTTCACCTGGCTTCACTCACCAGGATTTTCCAGCTGTCCGGCTTCACTCACCGGGACTTTCACCTAGATTCACTCACTTGGGTTTTTCCTTCTGTCTGGCTTCACTCACCAGGACTTTCCAGCTGCTCGGCTTCACTCACCGGGGCTTTCACCCAGATTCACTCACTAGGATTTTTCCTTCTATCTGGCTTCACTCACCAGGACTTTCCAGCTGTCCGACTTCACTCACCGGGACTTTCCAATCTGCTTAACCTCCCAGTTAGGACTTTCACCTGGCTTCACTCACCAGGATTTTCTAGTCAAGTATCCAGTCAACCTTGACCTACTTGACTCTCCTTCACAATCATACCACATGAACAATTGCACCTGTAATTTTCATGTGTATATTGTCAAACATCGAAACCCAAACATCAAGACTCGAGCTTGACTCAATTTAAGCTCAATTAACCAAGTCAACCTTGACCTAGGGAATATTGCACCAACAATCTCCCCCTTTTTGATATTTGACAATACCACCTGTAAGTTAGGCTAATCCCATAACCTCAACTTCCTTCATGCCAACATGAGAATGATGGTTTCCTTCATCCTTCCCTTTTTCCCATAGGGTGATGCACACATTCTCCCCCTATTTTAGGTAATGAAGGCCTTACTTAACTCTACATTCTCCCCCTATTGGCACACATCAAAACGAAACTCTCCCCCTGAAGAGTTACTCAACGTTGTTCACAACTTCATTCGTTGTTCACAACACGATTCAAATAAAGGTCTCATACCCTTTATTTTCATCAAATGCTCATCCTTGAGCATATACCACTAAACAATGAAGATATCTACTCTCCATTGTATTCCAATGCCCAATCTTGAGCATATTCGCTAAAGAAGGTTAACCACCTTCCAAGGTGTATGAAAAATAGTTTGAGAAGTTTTGAGGTTCAAAAATTCAATATTGACACCAAACCTCAACCTAAACCTCTACTTAGTCGTCCTTGACCAAACTATCCTTGTTTTCATCATGAAAACTCCCCTAAATATATACAAATGTGTTTTGAGGGGCAAGGAATGATTACCTAGACTAAAATTAGTTCAAAATGCTGAAATCAGGCTTTCCCAGCCGAAATCAGCATCCCCAATCGATTGAAGTTGGGTCCCAATCGATCGAATCCTGCTGAATCGATCCACTGATCGATTCAGACTTCGTGGATCGATCGGCTGATCGATCCAACGAGCTTCTGCTCGGGAGAAATGCTTTCTCAATCGATCGCCCGATCGATTAAGGTACTTCAATCGATCGGGTGATCGATTGAAGCTCTGAAAAGGCTGAAATTCAATTTCAGTCAATTTCAGAAAACTCCCCAAAAATTCTACAAAATTCAAAAAATTATGAAAATTCATGTAGACATTCCTTAGGGTATATATTATCATGAAAAAATAGTTTTCTAAGAAAATACTTCATATTTTCCAAGATTGACACAAAATAGAAAACTTGCAAAAACTTTAGTGTTTTCTTATAGTTTGTGTCTAACTTTTCAATGATAAATACTATCAAAAGATAGTCTTCACCAAGATTTTCCAAAACATTTTTGAAATCATTTTCAAAACAAATTTCCAACCATGTTCTTTGGGCTCAATGCACATGACTTGTACATTAGCTTTCCCAATGATTGGAAAACACATAACTATGTGTTTTGATGAACTTAAAACTCACAAAAATGCACTAAATCAACATCTTGAGTTTTGTTCATCATCCTAACATCTCACTTGTATCTAATGTGCATTAAAAGACATACAAGTCACCTTACAGTTCTTAGTGAGATGTAAACTTTTGGTTTTGCCCTAATCTAGGAATCATGCATATCTACCTAGGCATTTTGAGGTTATGAACATCCACCAAGGATGTGATTTGTTAATAAATGCCATTTGTCCTTAAATTTCAAGGAATTAAAATAATACATGATATGTTATGGCATACATCAAAAAGAAATAATTTTCAAAAGAAAATTTCATATAACTATATGATGTATGTATGACATGACATGGTATTTTTGTGTTTTTCATAATAAAACATAAATGCAAAAATAAATATGATGACATGGTATATGATGGGCAAATAAAACATGGCAACTTGGCATAAAAGAAATATCTAGATTATCTATCTAAGTATCCTTAACACTTAGCTAAATTAAAATTTAACCCTACATTTCCCAAAATGTCCCAAGAAATGTCAAAATCCAATTTTGACATTTCTTTTGCCTTTTCTAATTTGTGCCGATTTAAATTAAGCAAAAACCTCAAATTTTTGGCACAAATTACTCTTTTAAAGAGTAACAACTTGAAATAAGGCTTAGATTTACCTTTTACTTCCCAACAAAGTGCCAAAATCCCAACTTGGCATTTTATTACACTTAATTTCTTGTGCCAATCAAGCTTATATCAAATTTCTCAACCTATGGAACATTTTACTCTTTCCAAGAGTAAACCATCAATCCTTATCATTTTCAAAGGTTAGCAATAACCTTGAAAATGCTCTTAGAGTACCAACTTCATCATGATTGGGTTAACTACCATTTCAATAAGAGTTGGCACTCTCTAACTCATCTAAGGGGTAGAGAAAATGCTCCTAGGAACTCAAAACCTATTGGTACTCATTGGATGCTCTAGGTATTCACTAGGGATAACTTCCCTAGATACCTTTTTAGTGACCTTGTTAGGTTTCTTAGAAGCCTTGGTCACATTTTCTAGGTCAACTCTAGAAATTTCTTCCCTAGTGACCTTCTTTGTGACTTTCTTGGACTTCTTAGAAGTTTTTGTCACATCTATTGTAAAAATACTCTTAGGAATAATCTTCCTAGTATTTTTGACTTGACTATTTGACCTAGACTCGGTTCCATAGCTATATGTAATCCTATGGTAAGAAATTACATCCTTCTTAGCCTTTGGTTTGTATCCCAAACCTCTATGGCCATTGGATGACTTTTGTTGTTCTAAACCTAAGTTATGCTCATTTTGCCCTTTTAGGATATTTTCCATCCTTTTTAGGGTCTTTTTTAATTTATCAAGTCTTGACCTCAAGACTTGATTTTCCACCATTAAGTCCTTAGTTTTTGGTTTTTCATTTAATCCATGAGCATTTTTGTTTCTAGACATATAACTAAAATTCTTAGTTTTCTTGCCTAGATTTCCATCTGCCTTCCTAACCCTAGGTGTGATACTCTTAGCATGGAGAGCCATATATTTTTCTTTAATGCTATCATGCTCCCTATTTTTATGGTAAATAGCATTAAAATGATAGAAATTAGACTTATCATGCTTTTTACCATTATTTAAAGGGGTAGACTCAATAAATGATACTTTTCGTTTTACCTTGAAGGCTCCCCCTTGACTCATGCTTCCTCCCTTAGGCTTGACCGCCTTCTTCCCCTTAGGACATTGGCTCTGGTAATGTCCTTTTTGATTGCAAGAGAAGCACACAATGTGCTCCTTGCTCTTCTTTGTTCCGGGGACGGTCTTCTTGGGTTTCACCTTACCCTTTAGTGCCACTTGGCCCTTCTTCTTATCCAATTTGGGGCACTTGCTCTTGTAGTGCCCATGTTCCCTACACTCAAAACATATAATATGATTTTTATTTTTAATTGAATCATTTATACCTTCATGTGTAGGAATGACACTTGATCCTCCATTTGATTTAGCTTGACTTGTGGAGGTGGAAGCTTCTTCATCCTCTTCTTCTCTTGACCCGGATGTGGAGGCTTCTTCATCTTCATCTTATACATGGAACAAGTAGTATGCCCTCTCCTTGCCCTTTTCATTGCATTCCTTTGAAGATGAAGCTTCTTGGACTTCTTCTTCGGAGGATGAGCATCTCTCACCTTCGGAATTCTCCTCCTCTTGGTCTTGCACCAATGAGTCACCCTCTTTGGATTCTTCATTGTTTTGTACAATGGAGGGGATTTCATGAATCTTGGCCAATTTGCTCCATAGCCCTTTGGCATCTTCAAAATCTCCAATTTGCTCCAAGATGTTGCTCGGCAATAAATTGACCAAAAGCTTGGTCACTTTGTCATTGGCCTCACATCTTTGGATTTGGTCTTGGCTCCACTTGCTCCTTTTGAGAATTTTGCCCTTTGAATTTCTTGGAGCCTTGAACCCTTCCATGAGAGCAAACCATTGCTCTATCTCTATCATAAAAAAAATTCTCGATTCTTGATTTCCAAGAATCGAAGCTTGTCATAGTAAACGGTGGAGGCACCCTTGTATCGAATCCAAGTCCATCTTGGAATTCCATTAGAAGTTGAGCTTCTTAAATGAAGTCTTCGACTTGTAGAATTTGCTCCAACTTCTACACCCTCTAGCTTTGTTGCCCCTTCCGGCGATGATTTTGGTGAAGAGCGGTCTCGCTCTGATACCACTTGTTGGAATCAATTATGTAGCTAGAGGGGGGTGAATAGCTCAGCTCTCTCGACGTGCTCTTCGTTGCTTGTTTCTTCAAAGATATGCAGCGGAAACTACAAGAAACAATACATACAATGCTAACACAATGATTTACTTGGTATCCACCTCAAGAAGAGGTGACTAATCCAAGAATCCACATACACGAGCACTCTCCACTATGAAAACACTCCTTTACGGTAACTACCGAAGGTGGAGAAGCCTTTACAAACTCACACAACAAACAAGAAGAGAAGAAGAAGCAGATATAAGTAAATCTTACAAGATTGTGTACAATAAGCCCTAGCTAGCTTCTTTCTCTTGATTGGGATGCCTCTTGACCTTGGAAACGCTGCTCTAAGAAGCTTCAAGAACTGGCGGTGAGCTCTGGAGAAAACCCTAAAGGATCGTTGTGCTCGTGGATAAGAAGGTCGAGAGAACTTACGAGAGAAACGCTCGCCAACAACTATATCCTGCGCCAACGGTCAAATCCCGATCGATTGGATTGCTTCCAATCGATCGGGGATGCTTTGGATCGATCGACCGATCCATCCAGAGTGCCTCTGTGCTCTCAGAAATTACCTGGATCGATCGGTTGATCGATCCAGGGCTTATCGTGCGAAATCGCACCTCCCAATCGATCACCCGATCGATCGGAGGCTCCCAATTGATCGGGTGATCGATTGGGAGGTTTTCTGTTTGCACGACACTTCTCCCTAATCGATCCACCGATCGATTGGGAGAAGGTTTTGTCGCGGGGACTCTCCCAATTGATCGACCAATCGATTGGGCATGAGCCAATCGATCGGCTGATCGATGCAGCTCTTGTTTTTGCCTAAAAACAAGTCCAAAGTCCCCTAAACCAACATCCGGTCAACCATAACCTGTTGGTACATCATGCCTAGCATCTGGTCACCCTTGACCTGCTAGACCTCCCTCACCAAGTGTCCAGTCAATCCCTTTGATCTACTTGGACTTTTCTCCTCGTGCCAAGTGTCCGGTCATCCTTGACCCACTTGGACTTATTTCCACCAGGTGTCCGATCAACCTTGATCCACTTGGATTTCCCGTGCCAAGTATCCAGTCAATCCCTTTGACCTACTTGGACTTCCCAACACCAGATGTCTGACCAAACTTGATCCATCTGAATTTCCTGTGCCTGGCTTCACTCACCAGGACTTTCCTTCTGCCTAGCTTCACTCACTAGGACTTCTCATTTGCCTGACTTCACTCACCAGGACTTTCCATACTGCCTAGCTTCACTCACTAGGTCTTTCACCTAGCTTCACTCACCAGAACTTTCAATACTGCCTAGCTTCACTCACTAGGTCTTTCACCTGGCTTCACTCACTAGGATTTTCCAGCTGTCCGGTTTCACTCACCGGGACTTTCACCTAGCTTCACTCACTTAGGTTTTTCCTTATGTCTGGCTTCACTCACCAGGACTTTCCAGCTGCCCAGCTTCACTCACCGGGGCTTTCACCTAGCTTCACTCACTAGGATTTTCCCTTCTGTCTGGCTTCACTCACCAGGACTTTCCAGCTGCCTGGCTTCACTCACCGGGACTTTCCAGTCTGCCTAACCTCCCAGTTAGGACTTTCACCTGGCTTCACTCACCAGGATTTTCCAGTCAAGTATCCAGTCAACCTTGACCTACTTGACTCTCCTTCACAATCATACCACATGAACAATTGCACCTGCAATTTTCATGTGTTGTCTCCATGTATTGTCAAACATCGAAACCCAAACATCAAGACTCGAGCTTGACTCAATTCAAGCTCAATCAACCAAGTCAACCTTGACCTAGGGAATATTGCACCAACAATCTTCCCCTTTTTGATATTTGACAATACCACCTGTAAGTTAGGCTAATCTCATAGCCTCAACTTTCTTCATGCCAACATAAGAATGATGGTTTCCTTCATCCTTCCCTTTTTCCCATAGGGTGATGCACACATTCTCCCCCTATTTTAGGGAATGAAGGCCTTAATTAACTCTACATTCTCCCCCTATTGGCACACATCAAAACGAAACTCTCCCCCTGAAGAGTTACTCAACGTTGTTCACAACTTCACTCGTTGTTCACAACACGATTCAAATAAAGGTCTCATACCCTTTATTTTCATCAAATGCTCATCCTTGAGCATATACCACTAAACAATGAAGATATCCACTCTCCATTGTATTCCAATGCCCAACCTTGAGCATATTCTCTAAATAAGGTTAACCACCTTCCAAGGTGTATGAAAAATAGTTTTGAGAAGTTTTGAGATTCAAAAATTCAATATTGAAACCAAACCTCAACCTAAACCTCTACTTAGTCATCCTTGACCAAACCATCCTTGTTTTCATCATGAAAACTCCCCCTAAATATATACAAATGTGTTTTAAGGGGCAAGGAATGATTACCTAGACTAAAATTGGTTCAAAATGCTGAAATCAGACTTTCCTAGCCGAAATCAGCATCCTCAATCGATTGGAGTTGGGTCCCAATCGATTGAATCCTGCTGAATCGATCCACTAATCGATTCAGACTTTGTGGATCGATCGGCTGATCGATCCAGCGAGCTTCTGCTCGGGAGAAATGCTTTCTCAATCGATCGCCCGATCGATTAAGGTACTTCAATCAATCGGGTGATCGATTGAAGCTCTGAAAAGGCTGAAATTCAATTTCAGTCAATTTCAGAAACTCCCCAAAAATTCTTCAAAATTCAAAAAATTATGAAAATTCATGTAGACATTCCTTAGGGTATATATTATCATGAAAAAATAGTTTTCTAAGAAAATACTTCATATTTTCCTAAATTGACACAAACTAAAAAATTTGTAAAAACTTTAGTGTTTTCTTCTAGGACTTTCCAGCTGCCCGACTTCACTCACCGGGGCTTTCTCATAGCTTCACTCACTAGGGTTTTTCCTTCTGCCTAGCTTCACTCACCAGGACTTTCCAGTTGCCTGACTTCACTCACCGGGACTTTCCAGTCTGCCTAACCTCCCAGTTAGGACTTTCACCTGGCTTCACTCACTAGGATTTTCCAGTCAAGTATCCAGTCAACCTTGACCTACTTGACTCTCCTTCACAATCATACCACATGAACAATTACACCTGCAATCTTCATGTGTTGTCTCCATGTATTGTCAAAGATCGAAACTCAAACATCAAGACTCGAGCTTGACTCAATTCAAGCTTAGTCAACCAAGTCAACCTTGACCTAGGGAATATTGCACCAACAAAAAGGAGGCAGTTTGGATCCGCAAGTTCATTATTGATCTTGGGATGGTTCCTAGCATAGCCGATCCTATAGATCTCTATTATGACAACAATGGAGCAATTGCGCAGGCTAAGGAACCTCGCTCACACCAGCGGATCAAACATATACTACGACACTTCCATCTCATTCGAGAGATCATCGATAGAGGAGATGTGAAGATTTGTAGAGTACCCACAGAGGCTAACGTCGTTGATCCCTTGACCAAGGCTTTGGCACAGAGAAAGCATGATGGTCACACTAGGTCATTGGATGTTAGAGCCTACCCTGATTGGCACTAGTGCTAGTGGGAGATTGTTAGTGAGAGCCCTAGAGCCGATCATGTGATGATTGTTGTATGGACTCGATGTATCATATTCCTATAAAGACATTTCTTTATGGTTATTATACTTACTTGTATTGGTGCCAAATAACTGAGTATAATAGCGTCCTTAAGTAGAAGGTTCTTATCTATATCAATCGATTGGTTGAATTGATAATGAGATGATATAGAGAACACTACTCTTAATCATTCCTAGTCAAGTATTAACATTCAGAGACAATGTTAATGCAATGAGACTAGCATGTAGGTCAACTCAATGACTTGATCTCACAAGTCATGGATGTTAGATATCAAGTTGACACATGGGTATGCATTGGAGAATGTATACTGAATGACCCACCATGAGAAAGTATCATGGATCATTATATGAGTGTCATATACTTTCTCATGTGACTATTAGTATGACTATCAGTCCTTTGATCTGAAGTCACCATGGTTCCCTACATAAGGAGTTGCATATTTTGGCTTCGTCAAACGTCACCCGTAAATGGGTGGACAATAAAGGCGACTATTGGGTATGTAACAAATTATGAGGAGGGATGTGAGTGATGTAGATGAGATCTATCCCTCCTATATGACAGGAGTGTGTTGGTTGCTACCCGGAAAGCCTAGAGGTTCCACTGTACAAAAATTTTGTATAAAGATCTGAACCTTTTCCTAGCTACCATGTGTTCTTTTAAATTAAAATTTGGATCGCCTGCGGAACTTAACACGTTTGATCCAAAACTTAATCTATTTGTTCTTTTAGATTTTGACTTGGATCTCCTGCGGAACTTAACATGTTCGACCCAAATCACCTTAAGTTATTAATTCCATTAAATATTAATTTCCATAATTGGTTCCCAGTACTGACGTGGCGAGGCACACGACCTTCTTGGATATGGGAGCAACCACCACCGACTAGACAAAACCTTTTATAGAAATCTAATATTTAATTTCCTAAAATAACTTTAGGTTAACCGAAAAGAACAATCAAATCACAAGGAAAAGAAAAAATAAAAGAACACAACATCGAAAAACATATTCGAAATTCTAGAACGTAAGCCTCTTGTATTTGGTATTATTTCCATAAATAACTAATATGATGCGGAAAGAAAAATTACTAGTTATACCTTGTAGAAAAACCTCTTGATCTTCTACCGTATTCCTCTTCTAACCTCGGACGTTGTGTGGGCAACGATCTTCCGAGATGAGAAACCACCAACCACCTTCTTCTCCTCCTAGCTAGGTTCGGCCAATAAGGAAGCTTCACCAAGGAAGAAAATCAAAACACCAACCAAGCTCCAAGAGATGCTAGCTTTCTCTCCTTCTTCTTCTTTTTCTTCTCCAACTAGTATCCGGCCGCCACAAGAGCTCCAAGCCTTTGAGAATTTCGGCCACCACAAAGAGGGAGAGAGGAAGAGGATGGCCGGTCACTCCAAGGAATAAAAGAGGGAGAGAAATAATAGAGGTTGTGTCTCATGAAGGCACCCTCACCCCTTCTTTTATATTCCTTGGCCTAGGCAAATTAGGAAATTTAATTACAATAAAATTTCCTTAATTCCCTTGACATGATTTAATTGAGAAAAATAAAATAAAATTTCCCCAATTAATCTCTAATGGCCGGCCACAAGAAAAGAAATAATTTAGACAAGTTTTAATCAACAATTAAAACTTCCTAATTTGTTTCCGGAAATTTTTAAAATTAAAATTTCTCTTTAAAAATCTCTTCATGGTTGATAAAAGGAAATTTCTATAATTTTAATTTTATCAATCATGTGGATAATTTTAAAGAGAAAATAAAATATCTCACCAATCTACAAATAAGAAAAGAGATCTAATCTCTTTATTTAATCTTTTGTAGATCTTTTACAAGAGAGATATTTTAATTTTAATTCTCTTTAATAAATTATTTCTTCCACATAATAAAAATTAAAATTAAAATTCTATTTTAATTTAATTTGGCCGGCCCCCACTAGCTTGGGTTCAAGCTAGGGCCGGCCACCCCAATTTATACCTAGGCCGGCCCAGCTTGGTTCCCAAGCTAGCTTGGCCGACCCCCTATTGGTGGGTATAGGTGGGTATAGTACTCTATAAATAAGAGGCTACGATAGAGACCGAGAGGAGGAATTGGTTTTGGTCTCCCGATAAAATTAAGCATCCCGTGTTCGCCCCGAACACACAACTTAATTTTATCAATAATAATTCATTCCACTAGAGAACTATCATTGAACTACCGCACCAATCCCAAATTACATTTTTGGGCTCCTTATTATGAGTGTGTTAGTCTCCCTGTGTTTAAGATATCGAATGTCCATTAATTAAGTGAGTTACTGACAACTCATTTAATTAATATCTAAGTCCAAGAGTAGTACCACTCAACCTTATTGTCATGTCGGACTAAGTCTACCTGCAGGGTTTAACATGACAATCCTTATGAGCTCCTCTTGGGGACATTATCAACCTAGTATCTCTAGGACACAGTTTCCTTCTATAATCAACAACACACACTATAAGTAATATCATTTCCCAACTTATCGGGCTTATTGATTCATCGAACTAAATCTCACCCATTGATAAATTAAAGAAATAAATATCAAATATATGTGCTTGTTATTATATTAGGATTAAGAGCACACACTTCCATAATAACCGAGGTCTTTGTTCCTTTATAAAGTCAGTATAAAAGAAACGACCTCAAATGGTCTTACTCAATACACTCTGAGTGTACTAGTGTAATTATATAGTCAAGATAAACTAATACCTAATTACACTACGACCTTCTAATGGTTTGTTCTTTTCCATTTTGGTCATGAGCTACTGTTTATAATTTATAAGGTACTGATAACATCATCTTCTGCATGTGACACCACATACTATGTTATCTACAATATAAATTAAATGAACAACTACAAACAAATGTAGACAATTTGACCAAATGTGATTCTTTATTCATAATGAATGTTTACAAAGCTTAGGCTTTCAGTATACACTCCAACAGAGTGACATCATGATTCTTGATAGAGTGAGACCACTAAGTGCATGGTCATGCCCAAATAGGTCAATATTAGATATTGAGCTCATTTGATTAGAGTCAGTCTACTTGGAGTTCATGACATAAATTGATTAGAGGATAACACGATCTATGTCTCAATTGATCAATTTAGGTGTCAAGGATAGAAGGACATTGTCACATATTGTGAGAGTCGCAATTAGTAGTCACAATGGTGATGTTGGATCTCAACATTCTTGTAACTTGGGTAGTAATGATGTGTTGCTAGATACCGCTCATTACTTATGTTTCTAAATGGGTTTAGGAACATTGCCAACGTTACAAGAACCTATAGGGTCACACACAAAGGGTAGTTAGATGAAGATTAGATTCATATGATGGACCAAGAGGATTAGGTTCATGTGATGAAACAAATTGTATTAAGAGTAATCCAAATTACACTAATTGAGTTGGACTCAATTTGATTCATGTGTCGAATGAGTCTAGTTTAGACTATGATTCATTGAGTCAATTTAAACCAATGAATAGAGATTTATTAAATTAAATTGATTTGAATCAAAGGTTAGATTTGATCAACCATGGGAGATAAGAGGTCAAGTTTGACTTTACTTTAGAGGGAAGATGAAGGGTCAAGTTTGACTTGACTAAATGCCACCTCATTGTGACTTGGCATGTGTCGGCCAATGATAATGTTCCACATCATCAAGGCTACATTATTATGTGCCACCTCATGAGGAAGACTAAGAACCATGACTCTTAGTATTACATGGGGTATAAGATGCTCCATTAAGTGGCCGACCACATAAGATGTGCATTCAAGGCTTCTTCTTCTTCTTTCTCTCTTCTTGTTCTCTCCCTCTCCTCCATTGTCGAGACCTCTCAAGAGTGCTAGTGCACTCTAGGTGGTTTTTCTCCATCTTTTGTCCATGTGGATACGTGTAGAGGAGTGTACACTTGACACTCTACGAGATCCGACAACCATTTGGACGAGCGGGATAAGCGAAGGGCATCGCTACAAGGGTAAACATTCCTTTCATGTAGATCTAAGGTAGATCTAGTGTAGACAAACATGTATATGAATATTTTATTTTTATTTATCTTTGCACGGATCCGTGGCTAGCTTCAGGGTTTCCACAACGTAAAAAGTTATTTTTGTGGCTCGAAAGTCTAACAGATGACCCAATTTTAAGGTTGATGAGCTACAACAACCTCGTCAGCAGTTGAATCATATGGCTCGACTGCTTACTTAAAAGGACATACCCCTTATAGAGGCACTATAGGAAAAGGACTTTCAATGTTTTTTCGAAGAAAAATTGAAGAACATTGGTTGGCCGCTAAGTCTCAAGCCCGCGCTGAGACATCATTGAGAATAAAATCATATTTGGATCTAGAGAGTCAAGCCATGATCTTTTTTTTAAGGAAAATATGAATCTTCTATGTCCCTCGTAATCGAAGAAGCTAAAGCTATGGATCAGTTGATCGAGCAATATCAACAAAACCTAAAGTTAATCCAAGATGAATTGGTGCAAGCTCGGATCATGATTACGAAAGAAAAGGAGAAAAATGAAGCATATAGAACATCTTTGTCCTTGGTGCCGAGCTTATGTCTGAAGGCGATGAGATGGTGCGCTGGCTCCAATAGGTGGTTGCTCGATGAATAAGCTTCTCGAGATCTAAAGAAAACTCCTCGATGATCCTACGCACAGTCAGACGAGACAACAAAAATGTTAGTGACCTAAGTCCGGGATGGGAATCTCTGGCTAGACTCTCCGATGCTCAAGTCAATTTTCTCACTCGAAGGTGGAAGAAGAACAGTAATGAAAAAATATAGGAAAATAGGGTTTCAGATGTAGATGTTTGTGTTGCGTACCTTGACAGTGGAGAGGATTCTCTTTTTTATACCACCTTACATAACCTCCATGATCTTGAGGTGGTCCCTGATTTGTTAGAAGATAAGAAAAGAACAGTCTAGATGTTATGCAAAAATCATCCGAGGAATTTTTTTCTACCCCAGATGTACCTCCTTTGTCATTTATTACTTGGGCCCATATGAAATACTCAAAGATGTGTATCGCTATAATTGATTAATTAATGAAGAAGATTCGAGGGAATATTTCTCAACAAATTCACTAGATTGTCATAAGGTTGTCGACTACTTGTCTGCTAACTATATCTTGACCGGTCATTAAGCCAATCGTATATTGAAAATAATTTCTGTTGAATATATCCAGGTCAGTCATTAGGTCGGTCGTATATTGAGAATACATTCTGTTGAATATATCCTGGTCAGTCATTAAGCCGGTGGTATATTGAGAATACCTTTTATTGAATATATCTAAGCCGGTCATTAAGCCGGTCGTATATTGAGAGTACCTTTAAGCTCACTCAGGCTTTGCCCAGTCGAGTGCATACAGGCAACCTTACGTTCATTCGACCTTCACTCAGTCGATCATATGCTAAGAGCTTTATAAGGCTAAGTACCTTAAAGCCCGTTCCGGTTTTGCCCGGTCGAGCGTACATAGGTGACCTTATATTCGTTCGACTTTTGCTCGACCGATCATATACTAAGAGGTTTATAAAGCTGAGTACCTTAAAGTTTATTCGAGTTTTTCTCAGTCGAGTATACATAGGTGACCTTATGTTCATTTGGCCTTCGCTCGGTCGATCGTATACTAAGAGTTTTATAAGTCTGAGTACCTTAAAACTCATTCGGGTTTTGTCCGATCGAGCGCACACAGACAACCTTATGTTTGATCGAATTTATAACTAGTCGGCCCTATCAAGCATCCTACTCGAGAGATGCCCGAGCATGCTTTCAAGACTTTGATGTAGGGCGATCAACAGAACTAGGTAACAAACATCACCCTGTCCCAACCTTAATCGCCACATCACCTTGACTTCAATATCCCTGTCATTTAGTGAATCCGCTCGTCATAACTCATATCACTAGCCTCTCCCTCAAGTGTAGTCAAAGGAAGTGTAGCCGACTGACTGAACACAAATTCTAATCTCGTTTACCCCTTATTTGTGAATTAATTTTTTACAAGAGTTAACTTTTTCATTCTCCTTTTAAAAGATAATGACCCAAATTTAAGGTTGATTGGCTACAACAACCTCATCAGCAGTTGAATCATATGGCTTGACTACTTACTTAAAAGGATATATCCCTTGTAGAGGCACTACAGGAAAAGGACTTCCAATGTTCTTTTTGAAGAAAAATTAAAGAACATTGGTTGACCGCTAAGTCTCGAGCTCGCGCTGAGACGTCATTGACAATAAAAACCTATTTGGATCTAGAGAGTCAAACCCAAGACATGATCTTTTTTTAAAAAAAGGAAAATATGATTCTTCTATGTCCCTCGTAATCGAAGAAGCTAAAGCTAAGGATCAGTTGATCGAGCAATAGCAACAAAACCTAAAGTTAATCCGAGATGAATTGGTGCAAGCTCGGATCATGATTACGAAAGAAAAGGAGAAAATGAAGCATACATAACATCTTTGTCCTTGGTGCCGAGCTTATGTCTGAAGGCGATGAGATGGTGCGTTGGCTTCAATAGGTGGTTGCTCGACGAACAATAAGCTTCTCAAGATCTAAAGAAAACTCCTCAACGATCGTACGTACAGTCTGACAAGACAACAAAATGTTAGTGACCTAAGTCCAGGATGGGAATCTCTGGCTAGGCTCTCCGACGCTCAAGTCAATTTTCTCACTCGAAGGTGGAAGAAGAACAGTAACAAAAAAATACAGGAAAATAGGATTTCAGATGTAGATGTTTGTGTTGCGTACATTGACAACGGAGAGGATTCTCTTTTTTATACCACCTTACTAACCTCCATGATGTTGAGGTGGTCCCCGGTTTGTTAGAATATGAGAAAAAACAGTCTAGACGTCATGCAAAAATCATCCGAGGAATTTTTTTTCTACTCTAGATGTACCTCCTTTGTCGTTTATTACTTTGGCCCATATGAAATACTCAAAGATGTGTATCGCTATAACTAATTAATTAATGAAGAAGATTCAAGGGAATATTTCTCAACAAATTCACTAAACTATCATAAGGTTGTCGACTACTTGTCTGCTAACTATATCTCGACCGGTTATTAAGCCGGTCGTATATTGAAAATAACTTATGTTGAATATATCCAGGTCAGTCATTAAACCGGTCATATATTGAGAATACATTCTGTTGAATATATCCTGGTCGGTCATTAAGCCGGTGGTATATTAAGAATACCTTCTATTGAATATATCTAGGTCGGTCACTAAGTCGGTCGTATATTGAGAGTACCTTTAAGCTCACTCAGGCTTTGCCCAGTCGAGTGTATACAGGCAACCTTACGTTCATTCGTCCTTCACTTAGTCGATCATATGCTAAGATCTTTATAAGACTAAGTACCTTAAAACTCGTTCGGGTGTTGCCAGGTCGAGCGTACATAGGTGATCTTATATTCATTCGACTTTCGCTTGATCGGTCGTATGCTAAGAGGTTTATAAAGTTGAGTACCTTAAAGTTTATTTGAGTTTTTCTTGGTCGAGCGTACATAGGTGACCTTATTGTTAGGATCGTTCGTACTCGGCTAGAGAGGGGGGTGTGAATAGCCGCCCCAAATTCTCGCGTTCTTCCTACAGTTAGGGTTAGTCGCAGCGGAAATACAAGGAAGAAACTAAGGAGAAGAAAAACAAACCGATGTAATGAGGTTCGGAGATGAACTCCTACTCCTCGGCGTGTCCGTAAGGTGGACGAAGCCTACCAATCCGTCGGTGGATGAGTCCCCGGAGAACCGGCTAAATATGAGCTCCTTATGGGTGGAGAAACCTCGCCACAACTACTTCTTGCAACAGCAAGATAAGAAGTACAAATACAAGAGAAGCAAGAAGTAAATACACAGCAAATATAAACAGCCCTTGCCTTCTTGTCGACTGTTGAAGAAGCAACAGCTTCTCAGACGCCAACCACAGCAGCAGCTCAGTCGGAGTCCCAGCCGAAGGAAGAAGCTCACGCGAAGCTTGCAAAGAAGAGCTCAACAAAGCTCAAGCACCGATGCAGCCAGAGCGTAAGAGAAGAGGAAGAAGCTGAGTACGAAGATGCCCTCGCTCCTTTATACTTGCGAAGAAGAAACAATGAAACTAGCCGCGTTGCAACGGTTAGAACTCGATCGCCGTGGACCGATCATACCGATCGGTCCCCCGCATCGAGGTACGTAAAACTTCACAGTACTACGTCGATGCGGACCGATCAAAGACCGGATCGGTCCACGCACCGATCCCAACTTGGCTTTGAAGCTCTTCCTTCCGTGACATCGTCTCCTGATCGGTCGCCACGACCGATCGGGAAGCTCTGATCGGTCCACGCACCGATCAGCGCTCTTCTCGCGGCCATCGATCACCTTCTGATCGGTCTGCAGACCGATCAGATACCGATCAGTAGCACACTGATCGGTTACTGATCGGTCACCAGACCGATCAGATAACTAGTGACTTGGTTTTTGCCCAAACCAAGTCCCAAGCCTTCCAAACCAACATTTGGTCAACCTCGACCTGTTGGTACTTCATTCCTAGCATCTGGTCACTCCCTTGACCTGCTAGAATTCCCCGCTAAGTGTCCGGTCAATCCCTTTGACCTACTTGGACTTTCCTCAACACCAGATGTCCGATCATCCCTGATCCATCTGGATTTTCCCTTGCCTGGCTTCACTCACCCGGACTTTCACCTGGCTTCACTCACCAGGATTTCCACACTGCCTAACATCCCAGTTAGGACTTTCTCACTGCCTGGCTTCACTCACCAGGACTTTCCAACTGCCTAACATCCCAGTTAGGACTTTCCCACTGCCTGGCTTCACTCACCAGGACTTTCCACACTGCCTAACATCCCAGTTAGGACTTTCCCACTGCCTGGCTTCACTCACCGGGACTTTCCACACTGCCTAACATCCCAGTTAGGACTTTCCCACTGCCTGGATTCACTCACCAGGACTTTCCACCTGCCTAACATCCCAGTTAGGACTTTCCCTCGTGCCAAGCTCCCTGCTTGGACTTCTCCATGCCAAGTCTCCATACTTGGACTTTTCCAGTGCCAAGTCTCCATACTTGGACTTTTCCCGTGCCAAGTCTCCACACTTGGACTTTTCGCGTGCCAAGCTCCCTGCTTGGACTTTTCCAGTGCCAAGTTCCCTGCTTGGACTTTTTCCGTTGCCAAGTCTCCATACTTGGACTCTTTCCCGAATCAGGTCAACCAGGTCAACCTTGACCTACGGTTGCACCAATAATCTCCCAAACATCTATTCTTGTCCCATATCAAGAATACAACTCTTCCACGAGTGTCAAACATCAAAATACAACTCAACTAGGTCAACCTTGACCTAAGGTTGCACCAACAATCTTCCTAAGTCAAACATCAAAATACAACTCGAGTCAGGTCAACTCGAGTCAGGTCAACCAGGTCAACCTTGACCTAAGGTTGCACCAACAATCTCCCCCTTTTT
Organism: Zingiber officinale; assembly: GCF_018446385.1. Lineage (NCBI taxonomy): Eukaryota > Viridiplantae > Streptophyta > Magnoliopsida > Zingiberales > Zingiberaceae > Zingiber > Zingiber officinale. The sequence goes on from NC_055987.1 coordinate 161,396,611, forward strand.
GATGTTTGACAAAACCATAATCAAGTTAGGTTAATCCGATAACCTAACTTAGGTTTCCCAATGTTCTTCAATGTTCTTCCTTGAACATTATCTAGAACATTCTCCCATTCTCCAACACTCTCCCCCTTTTTGACACACATCAAAAAGAGAGAATCAAGGTCAAGAGTTTCCTAATAATGAAAGTCACATATCTTTCATTGAAACTCTTAATTTCCCCCTTGATACTAAACTCAACAATCAACTTAGTGACAATCCTATGTCACTAATCCTCAAAAGTCTTAAGGAGTAAAAACTCCCCCTAAGAGTCAACTCCCCTTGACAATTAGGTAAAAACTCCCCCTAAAGGTCAACTCCCCCTTGACCATTGCACAAACAATGTCTTGGAGAGTTTCAAACCTTTAGAAATCCGAAACTCAACTCCTAAAAACTGAAATTTCAGACACCTGCTGAAAATCAGAAACTGGCACGCACTGATCGGTCCTAAGACCGATCAAAATCCCCTGGATCAGTCCCGCATCGATCCTCGCTTTCTGGATCGTCACCGATCGGTCACCGGACCGATCAGGCCTTCACCGAATCGCCACCGATCAGCTTCTCTGGATCGGTCTGCAGACCGATCCATGCTTCACTGGATCGGTCCGCAGACCGATCAGGACTTCCCTGGATCGGTCCCCAGACCGATCCAGATTCTGACAGGAGATTTCTGAAATTTCCTTTCCGAAATTCAGAAACTCCTAGAAAATTCCAGAAAATTCGAAAAATTGTGAAATTTTGAGGATACATTCCTCATAACATATACTATCATGGAAAAATAGTTTTCTATGAAAATAACTTCCATTTTTCAATCTTGATACAAAGTTCAAAAACTTTGAAATAGTTCAAGTTTAACTCAACTTTGTATCACAATGTTCAATGATGAATGCAATCACTAAGATGGCTTCATCAAGGTTTTCCAAATCAATTTCAAAATGATTTTAAACCTTTTAATTTAGGACCATAATCTTAGGGCTAAATGTACATGACTTGTACACAAGCTTTCCCTATGATCCTCCATTTCTTGAATTAGGCTCATCTAGGTACAAGAACTATGCACCTTGATCCTAATTCATGATCCTAATATCTCACACACATCTAAAGTGTATCAAACACATCCATGGCAATTTTGATGTGAGATATGGGTTTAGGTATCTTAGACTAAGGTCTCATGCATTTTCTAAACACAAATTTGATCTCAATATCAAAATGTGTTTTTCATCCTTAAATCAATTCAATTGATTATTAATGCAAGAGATGATGACATGGCATAAAATGGTATCATAAATGAAAACATGTGCCAATGTCATGATGTCATGGCATAAAGTTTGAAACTTAAATAAACATGACATAAAAACTAGCCTAAGCATTATCATGACGTTTCAAATGATAATAAAACTAAACATGATGTCATGACATGTGAGGGCAAACAATCATGGCAAGATTTAGCATAAATAAATATACCTAGATTACCTATCTAAGTATCCTTAACCACTTGGCTAACTTCAAATTTAATCCTAGATTGCCCCAAAATGCCAAAATCCTAATTTTGACACTTCTTGAACTCTAGATTAATTCATGCCACTTAAAGATCAAATTTATCCTCAAAACTTGGCATGTTTCATTTTTCCTCTAGAGTTCTCTAGATTTTCCCAAATTGTGCCAATTGAGATTAAAAATGAAATTTCCAATCTTTAGGCACATTTAACTCTTCAAAGGAGTAAATGATAATTCCATTTCATTTTCAAAAGTTCTCAAAACCTTGAAAATGCTCCTTGAGTGTCAATTTCCTCAAAGTTGGGTTAACTACCCTTCTAATCGGAGTTGACACTCTCTAACCCATCTATGGGGTAGAGAAGATGCTCCTAGGAACCCAATACCTATTAGAGCTCATTGGGTTCACTAAATATTCACTAGGGATAACTTCCCTAGCAACCCTCCTAATGACCCTCTTAGGCTTTAAAGCCTTGATCATTTGGGTCTCATCAAGGTCAACTATAGGGGGGACTCCCCTTGTGACCTTGGTAATGGTCTTCCTAGCCCTATGTTTTGTTCCATAATCTAATGAAACATTATGATAAGTGGGCTTGACCAATTGGGACTTAGGTTTGTGACCCAAACCTTTCTTGTCCTTGGATTTGGGTTTTTGACCCCTAGACCCTAGAGTCAAATCCTTAAGAGCCTTTTCTAGAGAGTCAAGTCTTGACCTCAAGACTTGATTTTCTTTCTCTAATACCTCAAGTTTTGATTTATCATTTTTCTTTGAGGTATTCCTAGGCATGTGTCTAGATGATTTGGGATTTCTATCTAGATTTTCCTTAGCCTTAGATAAGTTAATTCTAGGGTTAGCATTTCTAGAATTGTTCTTATCTAGGCTAACATGCTTGGCTCCTAAGCACATGTATTGATTTCTAGTGTTAACATGCTTATCATTATTGACAATGGCAATAAGACTACTAGCATGCATCCTACTAGAATTGCAAGAATGAGCTTTAAATGTTACCTTAGGGTTTGCCTTAGCTCCCCCTTTACATGTGTTTGGCCTCTTGTCCTTGTGAGGTTGCCTCCCCCTTGGACATTGACTCCTATAGTGTCCCCGTTGCTTGCATTGGAAGCACACCACGTGCTTCTTGCTCTTGCATGTCGGGACTCCGGCTTCCTTGACCTTTGGTGCCGGTGGAGTCTTTCTAACCCTCTTTGGACACTTACTCTTGTAGTGCCCAAACTTCCTACACTCAAAACACATTATGTGTAATTTGCTTGAAATCACAGTGTTTGAGTTACCTAGGGTTGTGGATGTAGATGAGCTTTCTTCTTCATCCCTTCCGAAGGTAGATGCCTCTTCTTGCTTCGATCTTGAACAAGAGCTCTCCTCCTCTTCTTCCTTGGATGTTGAGTAGCCCTCAACTCCCAATTCGCTTCCTCCATGATGTGAGCTACTTGGCTCACTAGGCTCCTCTTCATGGAATTTTGCCAAATTGTTCCACAATTCCTTGGCGTTGTTGTACCTATCTATCTTGCACAAAACATTATTAGGTAAAGCAAATTCAATAATTTTTGTTACCTCGTCATTGATTTCGGATTGTCGGATTTGCTCTTTCGTCCACTCCTTCTTCTTGATAGGTTTTCCTTCCTCATCCATCGGAGGGGAAAACCCTTCTTGTACACAAAACTAATTTAACATATTAGTCCTAAGAAAATACATCATCCTTACCTTCCAATATGTGAAGTTGTCGTGAGACTCGTAGAAGGGTTGAATCGTGACATCTTCTCCATAGAGATCCATCTCTAGCCCGTGCTCCCCCGGGTGTTGATCCGTCGAAGAGCGGCCTCGCTCTGATACCACTTGTTAGGATCGTTCGTACTCGGCTAGAGAGGGGGGGTGAATAGCCGCCCCAAATTCTCGCGTTCTTCCTACAGTTAGGGTTAGTCGCAGCGGAAATACAAGGAAGAAACTAAGGAGAAGAAAAACAAACCAATGTAACGAGGTTCGGAGATGAACTCCTACTCCTCGGCGTGTCCATAAGGTGGACGAAGCCTACCAATCCGTCGGTGGATGAGTCCCCGGAGAACCGGCTAAATATGAGCTCCTTATGGGTAGAGAAACCTCGCCACAACTACTTCTTGCAACAGCAAGATAAGAAGTACAAATACAAGAGAAGCAAGAAGTAAATACACAGCAAATGTAAACAGCCCTTGCCTTCTTGTCGACTGTTGAAGAAGCAACAGCTTCTCAGACGCCAACCACAGCAGCAGCTCAGTCGGAGTCCCAGCCGAAGGAAGAAGCTCACGCAAAGCTTGCGAAGAAGAGCTCAACAAAGCTCAAGCACCAGAACAGCAGCTCTGTAGCAGAAGAGAAGAGGAAGAAGCTGTAGCACAGAAGATGCCCTCGTCTCCTTTATACCTGCGAAGAAGAAAAGCTGAAAAACTAGCGTTGCGTTGCAGCGCTAGAACTCTGATCGATGCGTGGACCGATCAGTCCTACCGATCGGTCCCGCATCGACCGTCGGTACGTGAAAACATGCGTACGATCGGTCGATGCGTGGACCGATCGGGTGGATCGGTCCACGATCCCAACGCGCTTTGAAGCTCTTCCTTCCGCGACATCGTCTCCGATCGGTCGCCACGACCGATCAGAAGCTGATCGGTCCACGGCATCGATCAGCGCCTTCTCGCGGCCATCGATCACCGCCGATCGGTGCGCAGATCGATCGATACCGATCGATAAGCACATCGATTCTTGATCGGTCACCAGACCGATCAGATAACTAGTGACTTGGTTTTTGCCCAAACCAAGTCCCAAGCCTTCCAAACCAACATTTAGTCAACCTCGACCTGTTGGTACTTCATTTCTAGCATCTGGTCACTCCCTTGACCTGCTAGAATTCCCCGCCAAGTGTCCGGTCAATCCCTTTGAGCTACTTGGACTTTCCTCAACACCAGATGTCCGATCATCCCTGATCCATCTGGATTTTCCCTTGCCTGGCTTCACTCACCCGGACTTTCACCTGGCTTCACTCACCAGGATTTTCACACTGCCTAACATCCCAGTTAGGACTTTCTCACTGCCTGGCTTCACTCACCAGGACTTTCCAACTGCCTAACATCCCAGTTAGGACTTTCCCACTGCTTGGCTTCACTCACCAAGACTTTCCACACTGCCTAACATCCCAGTTAGGACTTTCCCACTGCCTGGATTCACTCACCAGGACTTTCCACCTGCCTAACATCCCAGTTAGGACTTTCCCTAGGGCCAAGCTCCCTGCTTGGACTTCTCCGTGCCAAGTCTCCATACTTGGACTTTTCCAGTGCCAAGTCTCCATACTTGGACTTTTCCCGTGCCAAGTCTCCACACTTGGACTTTTCGCGTGCCAAGCTCCCTGCTTGGACTTTTCCAGTGCCAAGTTCCCTGCTTGGACTTTTTCCGTTGCCAAGTCTCCATACTTGGACTCTTTCCCGAATCAGGTCAACCAGGTCAACCTTGACCTACGGTTGCACCAATAATCTCCCAAACATCTATTCTTGTCCCATATCAAGAATACAACTCTTCCACGAGTGTCAAATATCAAAATACAACTCAACTAGGTCAACCTTGACCTAAGGTTGCACCAACAATCTTCCTAAGCCAAACATCAAAATACAACTCGAGTCAGGTCAACTCGAGTCAGGTCAACCAGGTCAACCTTGACCTAAGGTTGCACCAACACTTATGTTCATTTGGCCTTCGCTCGGTCGATCATATACTAAGAGTTTTATAAGGCTGAGTGCCTTAAAGTTCATTCGGGTTTTGTCTGATCGAGCGCACACAGGCAACCTTATGTTTGATCGAGATTATAACTAGTCGGCCCCATCAAGCATCCTGCTCGAGAGATGCCCGGGCATGCTTTCAAGACCTTGATGTAGGGTGATCAACAGAACTAGGTAACAAACATCACCCTGTCCCAACCTTGACCGCCACCTCACCTTGACTTTAATATCTCTGTCATTTCGTGAATCCGCTCGTCATAACTCATATCACTAGCCTCTCCCTCAAGTATAGTCGAAGGAAGTGTAGCTGACTGACTGAACACAAATTCTAGTCTCGTTTACTCCTTATTTGTGAATTAATTTTTTACAAGAGTTAACTTTTTCATTCTCCTTTTAAAAGAGGATGGCCCAATTTTAAGGTTGATGTGCTACAACAACCTCGTCAGCAGTTGAATCATATAGCTTGACTGCTTACTTAAAAGGATGTATCCCTTGTAGAGGCACTATAGGAAAAGGACTTCCAATGTTCTTTTCGAAGAAAAACTGAAGAACATTGGTTGACTGCTAAGTCTCGAGCTCGTGCTGAGACGTCATTGAGAATAAAAACCTATTTGAATCTAGAGAGTCAAACCCAAGCCATGATATTTTTTTAAAAAGGAAAATATAAATCTTCCTTGTCCCTCATAATCGAAGGATCTAAAGCTAAGGATCAGTTTATCGTGCAGTAACAACGAAACCTGAAGTTATCCAAGATGAATTGGCACAAGCTCGAATCATTATTACGAAAGAAAATGAGAAAATGAAGCTTGAAGAACTTCTTTGTCCTAGGTGACGAGCTTATGTTTGAAGGCGATGAGATGATGCGCTAACTCCAATAGGTGGTTGCTCGACGAACAATAAGCTTCAAGAGATCTGAAGGGAAACTCCTCAATGATCCTACGTATAGTTAGACGAGCCAATAAAACATTAGTAACCTAAGTCCGGGATGAGAATTCCTAGCTAGGCCCTCTGATGCTCAAGTCAATTTTCTCACTTGAAGGTGGAAAAAGAGCAGTAATGAAAAAATGTAGGAAAGTAGGGTTTCAGATGTAGATGTTTGTGTTGCTTACCTTGAAAGCGGAGAGGATTCTCCTTTTTATATCACCTTACATAACCTCTGTGACCTTGAGATGGTCCCTGGTTTGTTAGAGTTTGTTAAAAGATGAGAGAAGTACTGCCTAGACGTCGTGCAATAATCATCTAAGAAATTTTTTTTCTACCCTAAATGTACCTCCATTGTCGTTTATAACATAAGCCCCTAATGAAATACTCAAAGGAGTGTATCACTGTAACTGATTAATTAATGAAGAATATTCGAGGGAATATTTTCTAACAAGTTTGTCAGGCTATCATAAGATTTTTGACTACTTGTCTGCTAAATATATTTCGACCGGTCATTAAGTCAGTCGTATATTGAAAATATCTTCTGTTAAATATATCCCGGCTAGTTATTAAGTTGGTCGTATATTGAGAATATCTTCTGTTGAATATATTCCGGCTGGTCATTAAGCCGGACGTATATTTAGAGTACCTTTTAGCTTAATCGGGCTTTACCCAGACGAGCGCATACAAGCAACCTTACGTTCGTTTGGACTTCGCTTGGTTGATCATATGCTAAGAACTTTATAAGGCTAAGTACCTTAAAGCTCGTTTGGGTTTTGCCTGGTCGAGCATACATAGGTGACCTTATGTTCGTTCGACCTTCGCTCGACTGATCGTATACTAAGAGCTTTATAAAGCTGAGCACCTTAAAGCTCGTTTGAGTTTTGCCCAGTCGAGCGTATATAGGTGACCTTATGTTCGTTCAGCCTTCGCTCGGTCAATCGTATACTAAGGGTTTTATAAGGTTGAGTAACTTAAAGCTCGTTCAGGTTTTGCCTAGTCGAGCGCACACATACAACCTTATATTCGATCGAGTTTATAACCAGTTGGCCCTATCTGAGTATCCTGCTCGGGAGACGCCCGAGCACGCTTTCAAGACTTTGATGTGGGGCGATCAACAGAAGCAGGTAACAAACATCACCCTATCCCAACCTTTATTCCACCTCACCTTAACTTTAATATCCCTGTCATTTTCGGAATCCGCTCATCATAACCTGTATCATGAACGAAGGTAAGGAAAGAGAGAGAGCCCAAATATGCTTGCTCGTTTTGAAGAGAAAAAACATGCTAGATTTTGTACGCCTTAGCTCGCCACGTTGGTTGTCGCCCATCATCGCCCATATAAGGGCGTGAAGGTGTTAAATTTATATATAGAGAGAGAGAGATAGAGAGAGAAATGTTAGCCTGTACATCCATTCGGTGCACACTCCTAGGCGACTCTCATAACTTCAGGCATCTCTCACAACTCCATATGTCTGAAGTTGTGAGGGTCGTCCAGGAATGTGATATATATATATATATATATATATATAATGGATTGATAGCCTACACACTCGTTCGGTGCATAATCCTTGACGATCTTCACATGTCCGTGCGCTCGGATACCTTTCCGGATGTTCCGATTTTCGAATATGAATCGGGGTATTTTTGAAAATCGAGGCATACGAAAGGGACTCTAAGTGTCCGAAAATATATATATATAAAAGAATCAAAATCTTGTCGGTCTCTTATTGTGACTCCATTTTAATTTCCTTTTCCATTTCATCCATAAATTGATGATCAAATTTAGATTATTAATTATAATTTATTTATTTTATTAAAGTATGTAATAGATCATTTTTCTTTATCTTGATTCGCATCGCATGCAAATAGGCTCACCTTTGAAGCCGCTTGACTATACTACCACTCCGAAGGTCATGCTCGCAGAAGTCGGCAAGGTTTGGTGGACTTCCTGCTGACCCTCCTCCCTGCCTGTGGGACCCGTCATCAAGCTCCTCTTCAACTTCAAGCACCAGACAATCGGCTCCATCGGAAAGTTTTATAAAAGCATCGAGGAGCCTAAAAGAGATTACCAGAATAATTAAAATTGATCCAATTAAATTATTAAATTAAATCAAATTAATATTAAAATTATTTTAATAATTTTATTATAATTATTAGAATAATTTTTAAAATAATTTATAGAATAATGTTATTATTTATGAATTAGTTAATTGATCAAATACTTCTTAAATATTATATATTGTACTGTATTTAGAATAAATATCAATGAATAATAAATTTTATTATTATTCTCATATTATTTCTTATTTTCTTTCTATTCTTCTTCTTACATGGTAACAGAGCTATCTTGTATCTTCACTCAAACTTCTTCAACCGTTGATCTAATAAACGACGAACTTTTTTTTATTTTTTAAAACTCTTCTTCTCTCTCCTACTTATTTTAATTCTCTCATTCCTCTTTGTTTTCGAGAACAAACAAAAATTTCCCTTTTTTTTCTTCTACCGCCAACACCAAGAAAGGGGAACGAGACTCCTTTTTCATCGAAGCCTCTAGCCCTTGCCTGTGCCACCTGTCGACGCCAGTCATCGGTAGCTCCTGCCAACAAAGACGAATAGCAGGAGGAGATCTCCTTGCTCACCATCGCCCCCGCCGTAGCCTACTCTCCCAACAACGCGGTTGACATCGTAAGCCTATATTTTGCTACTAGTTGCCTTGTAAGAGCTTCATCATCGAAGAACTAGTCGAAGGAGGGGAGGCTACTCACGCCGGCGAACTTCTTGTTCCATCTTCTTCAACAACACCTTCTCATACCTTTGCAATGTCAAATAATCAACATCATGACCAAAGATCACAAAAGTTAAGAAAAATGTCAAATTTATCACATCATTGGACATACTGGAAATCAATGTTCCAGAAGATATGATTGGTCATATACTCAGGTGAAATGTAAAATTTGTCTCAGAAATGGACATTTTGGTATTCAATATTCTAAATGATTTGACTCAAATTTCGTTGGAGATCCTGCAGCTTCAAGACAATCACCTACTTCATGCAAGTCTATCCTAAAGTCCTCTCGTCTGTACCTTCTCGTGGTAAAACCCCATAGTTTCATTTACTGATTGGTATATTGACACTGGAGCAACTTATCATGTCACATCAGATTATAATATCCTTACAGACATAATGTCGTATTATGGCTCAGATATGGTTCAAATAGGTGATGGTTCAGGCTTTCAAATTACTAATTTTGGAAATACATATATTCATTTATCCAATCGTACTTTTCACATACGCAATGTCTTTCATGTTCCATCTATTACTAAAAATTTACTCTCTACACGTTAGTTTTATCTTGATAACAACGCTGTTTTTTAGTTTTATCATAATCATTATTTTATAAAAGATAGAGAAACCAATACTTATATTTTATGGAAAAATAAAAAATGGCATCTACTATCTTCAAAGTTTTTCAAGCAAAACTTTTGTTGGTGAACGCACAACTAAACCATTTTGACATGCTTGACTTGGTCATCCTTCCATTCACATTGTTCAGTCAATCATCAATAGGTATGGTTTACATATTTCTATTACCTCCTCTCCATCTCATTCATGTAGGGCTTGCATGGAATCTAAAAATCATAAGCTACCCTTCTCTTTATTCGATCATATTTCTAATTTTCTTCTTAAAATAATTCATTCTAATGTTTGGGGACACCTATTTTGTCTAATCAAGATTTTCAATATTATGTTACCTTCATTGGTCATTTTAGTAAATATACTTGATTATATCCTATGAGAAGGAAATCTGATTTATTTAATATATTCTGTAATTTTCAAATTCAAATTGAACTATATTTTAATCGTAAAATACTCTCTTTTCATTCTGATTGAGGAGATGAATATCAAGTTCTCCATCGTCATCTTATCTCTTGTGAAATTGTTCATCGAGTTTCTTGTCCTCACACTTCAGAATAAAATAGCTCTACTAAGAGAAAATATAGACACATAGTTGAAACTACCTTAGCTCTTCTTCATCATGCATCGGTTCCGCGTAAATTTTGAGATGAAACTGTTAACACTGCAGTATATCTCATAAATTGACTTCCTACTCTATTACACAATCATAAGTGTTCTTTTGAAAAAATTTATAATCAAATGATTACACTTTCCTTCGTATTTTTTGTTGCGCATGTTATCCATGGTTACACCCCTATTCTAAACACAAACTTGACTCTCGTTCACTACAATGTGTTTTCCTTGGTTATAGCAATTTGCACCATAGTTATCATTGCTTGCATATACCAACAAGATGAATTTATATTTCATGACATGTTACTTTTGACGAGTCTCTATTCCCTTTTTCAGTAGCTTCTTCGATCTCTCCTCCATATACAAGTGGCACTTTCTTAATGTCACCTAATATTGTTAGAAGTGATGACATTCTAGGTCCTGCTCCGAAGCTCTCTAATAACTCTCCTATACCATCAGAATCACCTCAGGTTGCTGCTCCAATCTTGGAAGCCTCGCCGATCGAAGATAATATGCTCTCTAGTTCTGAATCCTTGGATAATGCAAGTCTGGCATCTATATTACTATGTCAGTCTACTTCCTTGTCACCATCAACAAGTGATTTAGATGATAATGCTCTTTATCACATGCTTCCCATTAGTGACATTTATGAACGTTGCCTACCAAATGCAATTCAATATCCCCTTCCATGAGCTGTAGTGATCTTTTTAAAATCTATTGAACCAATTTATTTTACACAAGTAAGCAAGGATCTAAATTGGCGTAGTGCAATGGCTTCAGAATTTGATGTACTTCTTCGTAATGGAACATGGAGTCTGGTTTCGCGCACTCCCTTAATGAATGTTGTGGGCTCTAAATGGATATTCCGTCTTAAGCATCGAGCTGATGGTTCTCTTGAATGACACAAAGTTTGGCTTGTAGCCAAAGGATTTAGTCGACAACCAAGTGTTGACTTCAATGACACTTTTAACCTAGTCATCAAAATTACATCTGTCAAACTATTATTATCGATAGCTGTTAGTTCTAATTGGTATGTATGTCAATTGAACATTTCAAATACATTTCTCCATGGTCATCTTGAGAAAACTGTATTTATGGAGCAACCACCTGGGTTCATTCATCCATAATTTTCATCTCATGTTTGCCAACTTAAGAAATCCTTATATGGTCTTCGACAAGCTCCTCATGCATGGTTTCATCGACTATCTAATTGGTTACAAGCTCACTATCTAATTGGTTACAAGCTCAAGGATTTTTGGATCAAAGACTGATTCATCTTTATTTCACAAATATAATGATGGATCTATGATATTTTTCTTATTTATGTAGATGACATCCTGATAATTGGCAATGATCACAAGGATATCACAACTTTATTAAGTTTCTCAATCAAGAATTTCCTTATTCCACATGAGGATGATTATCTTCTCTCTCAGAGTAAATACATTACTAGACTTCTTCAAAGAGCCAAAATGGATGGAGCATGTCCGGTCTCTGCACCAATTGCTATAAACAACTCTCCAACTTCATCCTCTCCTGCTCTGTCTGATTCACATATTTATCGAAGCATTGCTGGACCCTTACAATATGTCACTATCACACGCCTTGATATTACTTTTATAGTAAATCATGCTTGTCAATTTATGTATACTCCAACTGAATAAAATTGGGATAATGTAAACAAAAATATTTCGCTATATCAAAGGTACTATTCTACATGGTCTTCTTTTATATCGCCAATTGTCTCGAGATTTACATGCCTATAGTGATACGGATTAGACAAGTTCTCCTGAAGATAGACGTCTACTGGTGAATATGCAATATCTCTTGGACAAAATCTTATCTAATGGAATTAAAAAAAAACAACTTATGGTATCTCGTTCAAACACTAAGGCAGAATATAAAGCTATAGCAAATAAAACATCTGAAATTATTTGCCTTCAATAACTTCTCTTTGAATTTTATTTTGCATCAAATATTCAACCAAAAATTTAGTGTGATAATATTGGAGCAACATATTTCACAGCAACTCTAATTTTTCATGCTCGTATAAAATATATAGAAATTGATTTTCATTTTGTTCGTGAACGTATGACAACTCAACAATTATTTGTCTCTTATATTTCTACTGAAGATCAAATCATTAATATCTTTACAAAGTCATTATCCAGACAGTGTTTCAATAAGTTAACAAGCAAACTCAACATCAAAGATCTTCCGTTAAGTTTGTTTGCATAAAAGAGATAAAGAAAATTATCAGAATTGATCGGATTAAATAACCAAATTAAATAAAATTAGTATTAAAATTATTCTAATAATTCTGTTATAATTATTAGAATATTTTTTAAAATATTTTTAAAATAATTTTATTATTTATTAATTAGTTAATTTGATGAAATACTTTTTAAACATTATATAATATAATAATAAATTTTATTATTAATCTTATATTAGTTTATTGCTAAATTAGAGAAAAAATACCTAATCATAACTTTAACTTTACATGCAGTCCTCAATCACAAAAAAATTTTGTTTCCATTCTCTACATGCAAAGTTTTATTTGCTTTAACTCCCTCGTGCAAATATTGTTACCTTATTGTCCTTCAAATTTTTTAGGTACAAAAGATCTAAAAATGAGTATAATTCCTCTTAAAATCAGCACTTTACACTAGAATTGAGTATATTTTCTATTAAATTAAGTATAATTTTTCCTATTTTAATATAATTCCTCCTAAATTTAGTATCATTTAAAGAAAATCTAGTATATTTTTCATCTATTTGAGTACCATTTAAAGAAAATCTAGTATATTTTTCATATAATTGAGGTGGAAAAAAGAATCGTACTCAATTTAATAGAAAATATATTAAAATAAGTATAGCATTTTAAACTAGAATCAAGTATATTTTATATCAAAATTATTCATCATATTTTTTAGGTACAAATAGTTTAAAAATGAGTATAATTCCTATTAAATTCAGTATTTTAAACTAGAATTGAGTATATTTTTTATTAAATTGAGTATGACTTTTTTCCTACTTAATATAATTCCTCATAAATTGAGTATCATTTAAAGAAAATCTAATATATTTTCTATCCAATTGAGTATCATTTAAAGAAAATTTAGATATTTTTCATTCAATTGATGTGGAAAAAAATCATGTTTAATTTGATAAAAAAAATATATTAAATTCTAATTTAATGTACTAAATTTAAGAAAAATTATATTTATTTAATTTTTTTATATTTAAAAATATCAAAAATAATTAAATAAATATATTTAATTACAAAATGAAAGTAAAAAATTTTATCACGGAAGATACCTGTAA